>NW_007222324.1:0-4339 GCF_000164805.1 Carlito syrichta | reverse complement strand
ACATCAAAAACCCTAGCAATCTCAGAGTTTAAAAACCTTTGGGAACATATATCCTCCACCAGGTCTGCTCAGAGAAGTCATGGCAGGGATCACAACTTCTCTCATGGCTCTCAAAGGACTGAGCAGAGCATGGTACATACACACAGCAGGGGAACAGAATATACTTTTAACCTGGTTTTTAAATTTTTAATGACAAGAAGATACAAGACTGAAATAATTGTATCAATTTTCTCTAGTTTCAAAGAAACATTGTTAGAAAGTTACCTTCACCCTCCAAATGGTTATTAAGTCCCTGAAGATCCTTATAATGTTTTATACAGTCAATGTAGCTCCTTCCAAAGGTAACCATAACTGTGAAGACGACCATGTCCACATCCTCCAACTTTTTAGTTCTTCATCTGTTGAGTGGGCTGGTGCCTTCCAGTCTTACTGGGAGGAAGAAATCAGATATTCATTAAAGGGCCAATATTGTGCCCAACCAGCAGTTGCAGCTAAATAAAACCACAATATGACATCGTTTCCCTCCATGAGACTCTGGTCCTAACTCCATGGGATGTCTGGGAGACTGACACATTTGGGCTGATGAAAAGTGCTGTCAGACCTTCCCAGTAAGTTATTTTTATGAAAAGACACCAAAACACAGGATAGAGCTCCTCTCTCTTCTGTGGCTTGGGCACCAATCCCAAGCACTTTGCAGACTTCACTAGGGGTGCCACACCACACTTTGGGTCCTGGTCCCCCTCATTATATTGTCAAACTACTTCTACCTTCACTTATTCTGTTAATTCCCTCTCCCTATCCATTTTATATGTTCTGTGTATGATGCATTCTCTGTGTACTATATATTGCATTCTTTCAGTACTCTGAATTATTCCCAGGGTGTTTTCCCTAGTAAATATGCAGGTGAATGATCTTTCTTACCATAACCAGCCTTCATCACAGAATGCCTACAGGAAAACAAAAGGTAGTATATGCTCATAAACATTATTTCATGAAATTTGGTTTGATTGTGTAGACTAAATGAAACAGTTATAATTACCCCCATTTTGATAGATCAAAAAGGGATATGTGTCCCCTCCCAAGCTTCCCTGATTTCAAGCCCATGCTGCCACCTTTCATTCCAGGAGGGATATACTTCCTCTCCAAGGCTACACAGCACATATACTTCCTGAGCACCTTCTCTGTACCTATAATTATACTGGTACTGAGGATACATTAAGGAACACGTTATGATCCCTTGAATGCCAGGATCACAGTAGTTGGAAAGACATGCAAAAAAAGAGCAACAAAAATACCACATGGAAATGCCATGGGACAAAGCATAGGGTGACACACATGGAGCCAGAGAAAGAGTCAGGAGACAGAAGGTGTTCCAGCAAAGGTAACTGTACAAAGACCCTGAAGCAGGCAAAATGTTCAACAAACTGGGATAGGTCATAATCTCTGAATCTAGGGCAAGATCCACAGGGTCTTTTGAGTCCCACTAACGAGTTGGGATGTTGCACTGGGGTTACTAGGAAGACATTGGAGCCACCAAAATGGCTTAATCAGAAAAGTAACATGACTGATACAGAGAAATTTCTAATGGGAGCAGATGTGAGTACCAAGAGGTAAATCAGTCGGGGATGGGGAATGATAAAGAAACCCCTGGAGAAATTAGAGAAGATAGACAAGTTGGACCTCATCAAACTGAATAGCTTCTGCAAAGCAAAAGAAATTATCAAGAGAGCAGGGAAAAAGCCCACAGAATGGGAAAAAATATCTGTCCATATATCTGATAAAGGCCTAACATCCAGGATCTAAAAGGAACTCAAACATACTGAAAGGAAAAAAACAAACAGTCTCATTAAAAACTGAGCAAAAGACATGGATAGACACTTCTCAAAAGAAGATACATGGGGTAGCTAACAGATACATGAAAAAGTGCTCAGCCTCAAAATCATCAGAGAAATGCAAATCAAAACTATGTTAAGATACCATCTAACCCCAGTAAGAATGGTCATCATTAATGAAACAAAAAACAGCAGATGGTGGTGAGGATGTGGAGAAACACATACACTTCTACACTGCTGGTGAGAATGCAAACTAATACAATCTCTTTGGGAAACATTGTGGCGATTTCTAAAGCAACTAGTCATTGACCTTCCAAATGATCCAGCAATCCCCACACTGGGAATATACCCAGAGAAACTCAAATCATTCTACAAAAAAGATATGTGCTTGCACATGTTTATTGCAGCACTACTCACAATAGCAAAAAATATGGAACCAACTCTGCTGCCCACCAAAACTGGACTGGATTAAAAAATGTGATACTTATGCACAATGGGATATTACTCAGCCATAAAGAAAGACAAACATGTGGACTTTGCAGCAAGTTGGATGGATTTAATGTCTATCATACTCAATGATCTATCACAGAAACAAAGAACAGAGTACCACATGTTCTCACTCACAGGCAGACTACGAATATTTACCATAATACTGTAAAAAAGGAGTTGGTGGTAGTGGGATACTCCAGGGTTTGAGTGGGGAGAGCACAATAAGTGTACCTGATCTCAAACCAGGCAAAATGGGGACCAAAGAGAGACGTAAACTTTACCTGTATGATGACTACTTGTCATAATCCTAATCTTGAATTGTACCCCACGTCTTTAAAATAAAACAAAAAACTTTAAAAATAAGAAAACAAATTTGTTCAAATGCTTATGAACATGGTCTGATATGTATGAGAACTACAGATTTCGTGCAAACAAAAAATGTTAACACTAATAAACAAATTCAGCAAAGTTGCAGTATACAAAATCAACACATGAAAATCAGTTCCATTTCTGTACACTGGCAATGAATAACCCAAAAAGTATTTAGAAAGCAACTCCATCTTAAGAAGCATTCAAAAAAATAAAATCCTTAGGAATAAACTTAACCAGAAAGGTGAAAATCCTGTACACTGGAAACTACAAAATGCGACTAAAATAAATTAAAGAAGACAAAAATAAGTGGAAAAACATCCCATGTTCAAGGTTTAGAAGCCTAAATATCCTTAAGATGTCAAATATTACCCAAAGCAATCTACAGATTTAGTACAATCTCCATCAAAATCCCAACTGCATTTTTTTTGTAGAAATAGAAAAATCTATCTTAAAACTTATATGGAATCTCAATGGACCCCAAATAGCCAAACTAATCTTGAAAAAGAACCAAATTCGAGGTCTCTTACTTCTTGATTTCAAAATTCATTGCAAAGCTACAATAATCAAGACAGTGTGGTACTGGCATAAAGACAGACCTATAGACTAAGGGAAGAGAATAAAAATCTCAGAAATAAGCCCTGACATACACAGTCAAATATCTTTCAACAAAAGTTCCAAGACCATTCAATGGGGGAAAGGACAGTCTTTTCAATAAATGGTGCTGGGAAAACTGAATATCCATATGCAAAATAATAAAGTTAGACCCTTACCTCATGCCATATGTAAAAATTAGCTCAAAATGAATCAAAACCTACACATGAGAGCTAAAACTATAAAACTACTAGAAGAAAATATAAGGGAAAGCCATATGCAATTCTCGTATATGACACAAAACATAGAGGCAACAAAAGTGAAAATAAATAAACCAGACTATATCAAAATTAGACACTTCTGTACATCAAAGAACACATCAACAAAGTACAAAGACAACCCACACAATGTGAAGAAAATATTTGCAAATTATATATGTGATAAGGGGTTAATATCCAGAGCATATAAAGAATTTTCACAACACAAAAAGAAAACAACAACAAAACCCAACTTGTTTACAGATGGGCAAAGCACTTGAATAGTCACTTATTCAAAGAAGAAGATACACAGTCAAGGAGTACACAAAAAGATGCTCACAGACATAAATATAAGGGAAATATGAATCAAAACCACAAGTGAGATATCACCTCATTCCTGTTAGCATGACCACTTTCATAAAAACAGAAACAACAAGAATTGGCAAGGATGTGGAGAAATTGGAACGCTTGTATACTGTTGGTAGGAATGTCAGATGATGCAGCTGCTATGGAAAACGGTATTGCCCTTCCTCAAAACAATTGAAAATAGAATTCCAATATGATCCAGATCTTTACTCACGGGTATGTACTCCAAAACACCAAAAGCAGGGTCTCAAACAGCTATTTGCAGTTCCATGTTCATAGCAGTGGCAATCATTTCCATCACAGAATTATGATAGCAAAAGGGTAGAAGCAACCCAAGTGTATATTGATGGATAAATGAACAAACAGATGAGTTAATAATAAAATAAATGTATGTAAATATGATGTTATTCATCAAATTTCATTCAAATTTTA
>NW_007222323.1:0-639 GCF_000164805.1 Carlito syrichta | reverse complement strand
CTAACACCACATCAACTTAGTGCTTTTGTGAAGATGCAATTTTCTAAATACAGGGGAGAGCCCCCCAAACCGGAATTTCTTTATAAAAATTGTATATTTATACTTACATGATTAAACTTCAGTTACATTCAAAGTGCTTTTGATAGTATCAAGCTGCTTTTTCCTATTGAGATGCTTTTTCCACTGCTCAAAGCAGTTTTTGAACCCATCGATTTGGATGCCTTTTAGTGCTTTTGCCATTTTTTGTTTCTCCCCTTCCACATCAGCAAAATGTTTCCCACTGATTAGTTTTTTCATCCCAGGAAACAAAAAGAAGTCACTTGGGTTAAAATGGGATGAATAGGGAGGGTAGGGTATGGGGGTCATGTTATTTTCGGTCAAAAACTGCTGAACAGTCAGGGCAGTGTAGGCAGGTGGTTCGTATAAATCACCCATCATGAAAATGGGCAAATGCGTTGAAAGAATCTAAAAAAAAATTTACTGAAGCTGAACGCAGTCGCTCACAACAACACTAGCTGGTACACTGATGCCGATGAGTTCTTAGAACACTTATTTAATGGGGGATCCTGTACTAAAAGGGGATCTCACTCCAAAAAAAATGTGGTTTTTTGGGGGGGGTCCCTTGTACTTATGGCCCTG
>NW_007222322.1:0-715 GCF_000164805.1 Carlito syrichta | reverse complement strand
GATGCCTTTTAGTGCTTTTGCCATTTTTTGTTTCTCCCCTTCCACATCGGCAAAATGTTTCCCACTGATTAGTTTTTTCATCCCAGGAAACAAAAAGAAGTCACTTGAGTTAAAATGGGATGAATAGGGAGGGTAGGGTATGGGGGTCATGTTATTTTCGGTCAAAAACTGCTGAACAGTCAGGGCAGTGTAGGCAGGTGGTTCGTATAAATCACCCATCATGAAAATGGGCAAATGCGTTGAAAGAATCTAAAAAAAAATTTACTGAAGCTGAACGCAGTCGCTCACAACAACACTAGCTGGTACACTGATGCCGATGAGTTCTTAGAACACTTATTTAATGGGGGATCCTGTACTAAAAGGGGATCTCACTCCAAAAAAAATGTGGTTTTTTGGGGGGGGTCCCTTGTACTTATGGCCCTGGAAGACAGGGTTTGAATGGCATGATTTGTGGTTTGTAATTTTGAAAGACTTTTCAAAAAACCAAAGGGAAGATCAGTTAGCAATGCCCAGGTACTTTTTATAGAAAACCAGCAGTTCAGATTTTGAATAAATGAACAGTATTGACCAGGAGGGATGGAGTAGAAGGAATCAACCTGACATCACTTGTGCTTCTTCTGGAAATTCCCTAAGGATCCTCACCACCCAGGGCCTGCCATGTCTAAACATAAGTGAGTCTGTGTAGAGATCGTAGCTGTATGGGTTTCTACTCTCA
>NW_007222321.1:0-817 GCF_000164805.1 Carlito syrichta | reverse complement strand
TATTTTCGGTCAAAAACTGCTGAACAGTCAGGACAGTGTAGGCAGGTGGTTCGTATAAATCACCCATCATGAAAATGGGCAAATGCGTTGAAAGAATCTAAAAAAAAATTTACTGAAGCTGAACGCAGTCGCTCACAACAACACTAGCTGGTACACTGATGCCGATGAGTTCTTAGAACACTTATTTAATGGGGGATCCTGTACTAAAAGGGGATCTCACTCCAAAAAAAAATGTGGTTTTTTGGGGGGGGTCCCTTGTACTTATGGCCCTGGAAGACAGGGTTTGAATGGCATGATTTGTGGTTTGTAATTTTGAAAGACTTTTCAAAAAACCAAAGGGAAGATCAGTTAGCAATGCCCAGGTACTTTTTATAGAAAACCAGCAGTTCAGATTTTGAATAAACGAACAGTATTGACCAGGAGGGATGGAGTAGAAGGAATCAACCTGACATCACTTGTGCTTCTTCTGGAAATTCCCTAAGGATCCTCACCACCCAGGGCCTGCCATGTCTAAACATAAGTGAGTCTGTGTAGAGATCGTAACTGTATGGGTTTCTACTCTCAGGAAGTCCGTGACATGAAAACTCAAGTCGACAAATGATTGTCCATTTTAACTGAGAGTTCTTTATAACTCCCTGAACACATTTAGCATGGGACATGCTCCTCTAACTAGGAACACAGCTCTGATGCTGAGTGAGGGGTTTCTGAATCACCCTTGTGTCTTCTCCAGGAGTTCTTGACTGAGGACATCCTCTGGGCCACCTACTATCATGATGGGGCCTGGATTTTTCCAGTTTTTTCTACCTCTATGTCTCTG
>NW_007222320.1:0-770 GCF_000164805.1 Carlito syrichta | reverse complement strand
CAATGCCCAGGTACTTTTTATAGAAAACCAGCAGTTCAGATTTTGAATAAACGAACAGTATTGACCAGGAGGGATGGAGTAGAAGGAATCAACCTGACATCACTTGTGCTTCTTCTGGAAATTCCCTAAGGATCCTCACCACCCAGGGCCTGCCATGTCTAAACATAAGTGAGTCTGTGTAGAGATCGTAACTGTATGGGTTTCTACTCTCAGGAAGTCCGTGACATGAAAACTCAAGTCGACAAATGATTGTCCATTTTAACTGAGAGTTCTTTATAACTCCCTGAACACATTTAGCATGGGACATGTTCCTCTAACTAGGAACACAGCTCTGATGCTGAGTGAGGGGTTTCTGAATCACCCTTGTGTCTTCTCCAGGAGTTCTTGACTGAGGACATCCTCTGGGCCACCTACTATCATGATGGGGCCTGGATTTTTCCAGTTTTTTCTACCTCTATGTCTCTGGATGGCCAGAGGTGAAGCTTATGAGCAAGTCCCTGAATGGGATGGAAGCAAATTCTCTTCCTTCAAACCTATTTTTCTGTCCTTTGTTCTCAGAAGAAATTGAGCCCTAGATACTATCTCACTGCTGGCTTTGTCCACAGGGCCTGAGGCAAGTGCTGCTGCTTGGGAGATAATTCAGAGTGCTAATGGCATATAGATGCATGCTAATTTATGTGCACAAACACAAATTAGGCTGAAATTATCACAGGAACTATTTGCTAATGCTGGTTACCATTTGAACTATTACTCAGTTGTTGGTTACCAAA
>NW_007222319.1:0-728 GCF_000164805.1 Carlito syrichta | reverse complement strand
TCTAAACATAAGTGAGTCTGTGTAGAGATCGTAACTGTATGGGTTTCTACTCTCAGGAAGTCCGTGACATGAAAACTCAAGTCGACAAATGATTGTCCATTTTAACTGAGAGTTCTTTATAACTCCCTGAACACATTTAGCATGGGACATGCTCCTCTAACTAGGAACACAGCTCTGATGCTGAGTGAGGGGTTTCTGAATCACCCTTGTGTCTTCTCCAGGAGTTCTTGACTGAGGACATCCTCTGGGCCACCTACTATCATGATGGGGCCTGGATTTTTCCAGTTTTTTCTACCTCTATGTCTCTGGATGGCCAGAGGTGAAGCTTATGAGCAAGTCCCTGAATGGGATGGAAGCAAATTCTCTTCCTTCAAACCTATTTTTCTGTCCTTTGTTCTCAGAAGAAATTGAGCCCTAGATACTATCTCACTGCTGGCTTTGTCCACAGGGCCTGAGGCAAGTGCTGCTGCTTGGGAGATAATTCAGAGTGCTAATGGCATATAGATGCATGCTAATTTATGTGCACAAACACAAATTAGGCTGAAATTATCACAGGAACTATTTACTAATGCTGGTTACCATTTGAACTATTACTCAGTTGTTGGTTACCAAAGAAGTCTGGTCACTGGGGCTCAGCACCCGAGGCCTCTAGTCTTGGAAACTTCGCATCAAAATCAAGTAACCACTGTGGGTTGATTGAATGTGAGGGGTAGGTCTCCCAAGGTTGG
>NW_007222318.1:0-646 GCF_000164805.1 Carlito syrichta | reverse complement strand
CTGCTGGCTTTGTCCACAGGGCCTGAGGCAAGTGCTGCTGCTTGGGAGATAATTCAGAGTGCTAATGGCATATAGATGCATGCTAATTTATGTGCACAAACACAAATTAGGCTGAAATTATCACAGGAACTATTTACTAATGCTGGTTACCATTTGAACTATTACTCAGTTGTTGGTTACCAAAGAAGTCTGGTCACTGGGGCTCAGCACCCGAGGCCTCTAGTCTTGGAAACTTCGCATCAAAATCAAGTAACCACTGTGGGTTGATTGAATGTGAGGGGTAGGTCTCCCAAGGTTGGTTGTGGGAAAGGAACAAGCCCCTGGAAAATAACACTCAGATCTCACCAGGGGGAAGGAAAAACTAGAAAGGAAGGCCATAGGATATGTCGCATCCTGTGTTTGGAAGATCAAGGGTCTGCTGCAGGCTGTGTGTCCATCCACTCAGCAGTTCTTTCCTGCTGTCTACTGTGTGCCTGGGGAAAGAGAGGCTCAAAGGAAGAGAATGTAGCCTCATAAGTGGCTTTTAAGACAAGAGCCACCTATAGAAACAACTAAGTAACCATAGGTACAGAGACTAATTCCCTGATAAGTTCTGAGGAGTCTTCCAGGATTCTGTGGCAGAGATAGGACTGGAGCTCTGGTGTCA
>NW_007222317.1:0-3106 GCF_000164805.1 Carlito syrichta | reverse complement strand
GGAAATTCCCTAAGGATCCTCACCACCCAGGGCCTGCCATGTCTAAACATAAGTGAGTCTGTGTAGAGATCGTAACTGTATGGGTTTCTACTCTCAGGAAGTCCGTGACATGAAAACTCAAGTCGACAAATGATTGTCCATTTTAACTGAGAGTTCTTTATAACTCCCTGAACACATTTAGCATGGGACATGTTCCTCTAACTAGGAACACAGCTCTGATGCTGAGTGAGGGGTTTCTGAATCACCCTTGTGTCTTCTCCAGGAGTTCTTGACTGAGGACATCCTCTGGGCCACCTACTATCATGATGGGGCCTGGATTTTTCCAGTTTTTTCTACCTCTATGTCTCTGGATGGCCAGAGGTGAAGCTTATGAGCAAGTCCCTGAATGGGATGGAAGCAAATTCTCTTCCTTCAAACCTATTTTTCTGTCCTTTGTTCTCAGAAGAAATTGAGCCCTAGATACTATCTCACTGCTGGCTTTGTCCACAGGGCCTGAGGCAAGTGCTGCTGCTTGGGAGATAATTCAGAGTGCTAATGGCATATAGATGCATGCTAATTTATGTGCACAAACACAAATTACGCTGAAATTATCACAGGAACTATTTGCTAATGCTGGTTACCATTTGAACTATTACTCAGTTGTTGGTTACCAAAGAAGTCTGGTCACTGGGCTCAGCACCCGAGGCCTCTAGTCTTGGAAACTTCGCATCAAAATCAAGTAACCACTGTGGGTTGATTGAATGTGAGGGGTAGGTCTCCCAAGGTTGGTTGTGGGAAAGGAACAAAACCCCTGGAAAATAACACTCAGATCTCACCAGGGGGAAGGAAAAACTAGAAAGGAAGGCCATAGGATATGTCGCATCCTGTGTTTGGAAGATCAAGGGTCTGCTGCAGGCTGTGTGTCCATCCACTCAGCAGTTCTTTCCTGCTGTCTACTGTGTGCCTGGGGAAAGAGAGGCTCAAAGGAAGAGAATGTAGCCTCATAAGTGGCTTTTAAGACAAGAGCCACCTATAGAAACAACTAAGTAACCATAGGTACAGAGACTAATTCCCTGATAAGTTCTGAGGAGTCTTCCAGGATTCTGTGGCAGAGATAGGACTGGAGCTCTGGTGTCAAGGGTGGGGTGGATTTTAGTCCAGGAAGAAGAAGGGAACTGTCCTGCTGGACTATGTAGTTGTACATCCCCATGGCCAGAGTCCTGTGTCCTAGCAGTGGCTTCTGCTCCAGGAGTGGCTGCCACTACCCACTGCTCTCAGCAGCCCCGAGGAGGAAAGTGTCATCATGTACGTGTTCAGTTGTGGAGATTCAGGCTGGCACAGGTAGAAGACTAGTTCAAGGCCAGAGGATAGCCCTGGTTGGACTGAATTAGAACGTGGGTATGTCTGACTGTTGGTGAGGCCATGCAGAGGGACAAGGCACAATTGGGGGGTGATCGAGGGAGTGGTCCTAATGGTACTGTTGAGGGCCTCCTGAGAGGACCAATTTCATCCTACCTGTGGGGCAAGTGCAGCTCAGAAATAGTCAGTGAATGATGATGCTTGGTCTCCAGCAAATGGGCAACAGACCAATGCTGGTGAGGAGCTGCGCCCTTACTGAAAGCACTGCTTAGTCCCTGGAGCACCCCAAGAGCCCAACAAAATAGGAGGATGATCTGGGGGTTGTCCATGAATCCATCTGGCCACCCCTGCCCCAGAAAGGCTTCTCCTTAGGTCTCAGGCAGGAAAGAGGAGAAATGAGCATCACTAACCTCTTGGGGGTGTTTGGTAGTCCCCAGAGGGCAATTTGCTTAGCTTCCCTTAGGGCGGCAGGCTGGAGTTCCCTCTCTGGTCCCTCATGCGATATCTCTTCTCCCCACCCTTGTCTATGCTCCCCGGAGGTATTCCTGTCTGGCTGGCCATCCACAGGCCCTGATAGCATTGTCTGACTTCTCTGTGCTAATCCTTTTCCCTGTGGACCCACTCAGATCTCTGAGCTGCCAACCGGGTAGGCTCCCTCCTGACCACCAGAGATTGAATCTGACTGTGGGGCTGTCAGCATCCATGGGATGGGGCTTAGGCAGGCATTGATGTCCACTCATCTGTGTTGAGGGGGAAGCTGCTGTCTCCAAGTTTGCCAGGAGAAGAGAGTAGGATTGCTGGAAGATTCTCCCCAGGCCCGTGAAGGAAAAGAATAAGGGGCAGAGTGCATGATGGTTAAACCCGACTTGGCTTACCTTGGATAGACCCGACTTGGCTTACCCTGGATGATACAAGGTGCACAATGTGTCAGGGCCTATGGGAAGGCCTGAGTTTTCAGTGGGCACTCTGGGGAGCCCAGCCTGCACACAGGGGCACCAGAGGAGGAGGCCCAGCCTTTGTCCTCAGGGAGGACACACAATGCATGCACAGAAGTTCCTTAGAGAACTTCCTCCATGGGAACAGGGTGCCTTGAGGCTCAGTGGTTCTGATAGAACCAGAAACATGATTTACAGGTGCAAACTGGAAATATGCAGCTGTCATTGGGAAATGATGAAGAATTTCAAGAGGGCGACTGAAAAGCAGGTGGCTGAGAGCAAGGCCCCTCTGGAGCCTGACCTGGCTGCAGCAGGTCAAAGAAGGAACCCCCACGGCCCCCCAGAGAGCCCTTGCTATGCCCTCAGAGGCACCTGTCATGTTTGTGGACTGTTCTGGATCACTCACAAAAAACTTTTTTTTTGCATGTTACAAATCACTTTTGTTAAAAAAAATTTCAATTCATCACAAAAAAATAACTCATTAGAAAATGATAAAAATGAACTCATTAGAAAATGATTAAAAAACACTATTTTGTCAGGTCTTTAGTAGCTGGTACAAAGAAATTTTTAAGTCTCTCATTTCATGAGGCCTCTGCAAAGCCCCATGATTAACTTGGAAAAGACTCTTGCTATTTTCCAGAAGAGGATCCCAAGGCTTGGAGAGATTAAACTGTCTGCCTCAGGTCACAAAAGGAGTCAGAACTGGAAGTGAATACACAATACTCTTCAGACTTGGACCACAGCATCCTGCCTGCTCCTTGAATCATAGGATGCTAGTCTTCTGTAAGTGCCATTGCCCACTTGGGCCTAGAACTCTCTTTGGAAGGAATTTC
>NW_007222316.1:0-685 GCF_000164805.1 Carlito syrichta | reverse complement strand
AAAATGAACTCATTAGAAAATGATTAAAAAACACCATTTGTCAGAGTCTTTATTAGCTGGTACAAAGAAATTTTTAAGTCTCTCATTTCATGAGGCCTCTGCAAAGCCCCATGATTAACTTGGAAAAGACTCTTGCTATTTTCCAGAAGAGGATCACAAGCCTTGGAGAGATTAAACTGTCTGCCTCAGGTCACAAAAGGAGTCAGAACTGGAAGTGAATACACAATACTCTTCAGACTTGGACCACAGCATCCTGCCTGCTCCTTGAATCATAGGATGCTAGTCTTCTGTAAGTGCCATTGCCCACTTGGGCCTAGAACTCTCTTTGGAAGGAATTTCCCAGGGCAATGAGCTCTGATTTCCCAGTGTCCCTCTCCAGTCCTCACCTTGCCCACTGAGTCCCAGCTCCTGACCTGAAGCACCCAGGCCCACTAAGCACTTTTGTCCACCTGGAGCTTATTTATTTATTTTACATTTGTGGGTAGTTTTCTAATTTGTCCTTACCCAACCGAATGTGGCATTTTATAGTCAGATTCCTGATTCCTAGCAGGGCCATCCAGGACTGTTAATGAGGTCTCCCTTGGTTTATGGTAATGACGCCCTCCTGTCCCCTCCCTCAAGGGGAGCACCACACCTGCCACCACCAGGCCCCCAAGCTCCTCCTCTTGACCCCGAACTCAGATTG
>NW_007222315.1:0-686 GCF_000164805.1 Carlito syrichta | reverse complement strand
AGTTTCAGACCAGCCTAGGCAATATTGTGCCACCCTGTCTATACAAATAAATAAAAAAAGTTCAAGGTTTCTTGTTAATGCAGTGTTTTTTGTTTTGTTTTGTTTTGTTTGACTAAGATGTGGCAGTGGTGGATGTGGCCTACTGCCTGGGATGGCATGCCTCTCAGGTCAGGGTTTTGCTAGGTTTCTAGACCCAGTGGGGAGCCATGCCATGGTTTATCTGAGGAGAGCTCTTTACACAGAGACCTGCCATCTTTATTGCTTGTTATATATTCTTTATTTAGTCTTAATTCATAATTGCTTGATTGCCAGAAGATCTTAGTGCCATGGGGACAGAAATGGGCTGCCCAGTCCTCAACAAAGAATGCTTTTCCTGCCCTAAATAAACAGAATGTCCAATCAACCACCCATCAAATTGCCTGGCCCTGGCACAAACAGAATGCCACTAATGAGACACAACATGCATTAGCTTAATGCTCTGCCAGGGGAAGAAAGCTGACCTCTGAGTGCCAGCCTGGGCCATGGTGGAGGATAGGAGTGGGCAGCCTCTGTGCGAGCACTGGAGGAGGACTCCTCATGGGAGAATCCTGAGGAGCTGGGGCTTGTCTCTGCTTTGAGACAATGGGGGGTGGACTTGGACCCACTCTGGGCCCAGTCTCGGGTTGGGTGCTGTGGGCACCATCAAA
>NW_007222314.1:0-616 GCF_000164805.1 Carlito syrichta | reverse complement strand
GTTCTTGCTATTGTGAACAATGCTGCGATAAACATACATGTGCAGGTATCTTTTTTATAGAGTGATTTGAGTTCTTCAGGGTATATTCCCAGTAGGGGGATTGCAGGGTCTTATGGGAGGTTGATATTTAGAGCTTTTAGGAATCGCCACACTGCTTTCCACAGAGGTTGCACTAGTTTGCACTCCCACCAACAGCGTAGAAGTGTTCCTTTTTCTCCACACCCTCTCCAGCAGCTGTTATTTTTTGAGTTGTTAATTGCCATTCTGACTGGAGTTAGGTGGTATCTCAGTGTGGTTTTGATTTGCATCTCCCTGATGCTTAGTGAGGTTGAACATTTCTTCATGTGTTTGTGGGCTGCTTGGATGTCTTCTTTTGTGAAGTGTCTGTTCATATCTTTTGCCCATTTGATAATGGGGTTGTTTGTTTTTTTCTTTTCAGCACGTTTTAGTTCCTTGTAGATCCAGGATGTTAAGCCTTTGTCAGACCTGGTGTTGGCGAATATTTTTTCCCAGTCTGTAGGCTGTCTCCCTGCTCTCTTGATGGTTTTCTCTGGCCTTGCAGAAGCTTGTCAGTTTAATAAGGTCCCACATTGTCTATCTTCTTTCTTATGACCTG
>NW_007222313.1:0-545 GCF_000164805.1 Carlito syrichta | reverse complement strand
CAAGTGTTCCTTTTTCTCCACACCCTCTCCAGCAGCTGTTATTTTTTGAGTTGTTAATTGCCATTCTGACTGGAGTTAGGTGGTATCTCAGTGTGGTTTTGATTTGCATCTCCCTGATGCTTAGTGAGGTTGAACATTTCTTCATGTGTTTGTGGGCTGCTTGGATGTCTTCTTTTGTGAAGTGTCTGTTCATATCTTTTGCCCATTTGATAATGGGGTTGTTTGTTTTTTTCTTTTCAGCACGTTTTAGTTCCTTGTAGATCCAGGATGTTAAGCCTTTGTCAGACCTGGTGTTGGCGAATATTTTTTCCCAGTCTGTAGGCTGTCTCCCTGCTCTCTTGATGGTTTCTCTGGCCTTGCAGAAGCTTGTCAGTTTAATAAGGTCCCACTTGTCTATCTTCTTTCTTATGACCTGTGGGTTTCAGGTTTTGTTCAGGAATTGGATGCCAGTTCCGATTTCCATGAGGGTATTTCCTTCATTTTCTAAGGTTCTTATGGTTTGAGGTTATACATTTAGGTCTCGGATCCAGTTGGAGTTAACCTTT
>NW_007222312.1:0-784 GCF_000164805.1 Carlito syrichta | reverse complement strand
CATCTACTAAAATATATTATTAACACTTCATCTTAATTAAATGTGGTTACTGACCTCAATAATGGAATTTGGGGTGAGGTCATTTTTGTTGTTGTTGTTGTTTTTTAATGAGTTGAGATTTTTTTTCTTTGAGTCAACAAACACAGAGCTTGAAATGCAAATGAATTGTTTACAGTGGAGCCTTTGTAATTTTTAATTAAAGTGATGTCCTTTCATTGTAAGTTTATGGTGACAATACATTTTATTGTCTACTCTGCTGTGGAATTTTTAATTATTTATGTAAATTTATTAACCCAGCTGACTCTAATTTTTAGTGGTCAGATTTTCTGTTATGAAGATGCCAGTGGGAAACAAAGCCTAATAAATTAAACAACAGAATTTTTAAAGGCTTAAGATCTTCATTGGCTAAAAATAGAACCCTGGCTTGTATAATGATCTAGAGACTGGAGGTTTTCGTTATTAGCTTCAATTAAAGGTGCTTGATTTGGTTAACATGAAACAGCTGGCCATCTGGATAAACAGTTGAAAGGCTATTTTACAAATCAACCACCTTTTTTAACATCCATCTACATATGCTGTTATAAATTTGCCATGGGCCAGACTTTCATCATTAAAAACATGGTTTCAAATTTACTGTATTTGAATATAATTACGAGGGTCCTTCTCATCAGCCTGAGAAATTAATTTTCAGAACCAATGTAGAAAATATTGACAAATGGTAACATTGTTTCTTGCCCAATATTTTCTAAGCTGTTAAATCTGCTTAGCCTTTTTTTTTTTTTTT
>NW_007222310.1:0-753 GCF_000164805.1 Carlito syrichta | reverse complement strand
GCATGTACTTCATTTTATAATTTTTGATATTGGAACTACTGGAATGTTTTTATGTAATTATGAAACAAAACTAAAAGAGGAAGAAAAAATTAAAATAAAAGACATTTAAATTAAAACTATTTGGAGAAAAAAGAACCCAACTGTATAATAAGCTCTCAAATTATTTCAACTGACTTTTAAATGCAATATTTTGACTAAACATTACTAGTGTATTCCACTGGAATATATTCTAAGGGTTAAAAAATGACAAATGAAGCTTAAACAGTGTAGTATTATTGTTGTAATATTCATATTTGTATTGTTATTTTAAAAGCATTTATATATACTAGTATTAAGAAAAGAAATCATTATGGCAACTTTATTGCTAATTAAGATTTTCAGTTTAAGAGAAAGAGATAAGTAAAAGTCAAAGATGTTAACTGAAAAGACTATAATTTTAAATTCAAATTGATACCAACAGCATGAAATCATGGTATATTTTCTCTTTCTTAGAAAAAAAAATTCTTAACTCTGTTCACTGAAGAGGCCTATAAACTATGAAACTATTAGCTATTATC
Organism: Carlito syrichta; assembly: GCF_000164805.1. NCBI lineage: Eukaryota > Metazoa > Chordata > Mammalia > Primates > Tarsiidae > Carlito > Carlito syrichta. The sequence goes on along the minus strand of NW_007222310.1, from coordinate 196 downwards.
ATTCCTAATTCCCAAATTGTGGTCTCAAAATCTCATTTTCAATAAAGGAACCAGATTCTTTGAATAAAAGAGTCATTAAAATCTGAAGCAGAAAATACACAAACTGAACAAAGGATTTTTCTTCTTTTTAAAGAAACTAGGAAAAAGTACTAGGGTCAAAGTTGAAAGGATCAGAGAGTCAAATTGAAGGGGCTCT
>NW_007222309.1:0-610 GCF_000164805.1 Carlito syrichta | reverse complement strand
TCATATATTTAAGAAATCATTAAAATATTGGAATTATTTCAAATTTTTCTCTATTATACACGATGCTGCAATCTGAACATTCTTTTATGTACTATTTTGTGTGCATGCATTTCTAATTCCTTAAAATTAATTTATCCAAATGTTTTGTGCATATTTAAAATAATATATTCTTCCTGTTTTGTAAATGTCTTTAACACACATTAAGGATACTTAACATTTGACATTTACATGAAACCTATATTGCAGTTCCTTTTTAAATTATCATTTGTATTATTTGCTCTGGTTTTGGTGATTTTTAAATTAAGACTTTTTTTGTTTAAAATTTAGAAATATTTCCCATTATAGTGTCTTCCTTAGATAGATAACCTTAGATTTTCTTCCCCAAGAGTAGATAAATACTTCCTGATATTTTACTTGGTACTTTATACGTTCAAAACATTTTCATATGCATCAGTTTCTATGAATCTACATTACTTAAAATGTATAAGTTTAAAAATATGTTCTCATTTTGTAGATGAAGAAATAGTCTGAAAACTTCATTGAATTGCCTGGAATCATAAGGCTAGTTAATGACATAGCAAGGACAAGAATTTTGGCACTCTGATAATGT
>NW_007222308.1:0-744 GCF_000164805.1 Carlito syrichta | reverse complement strand
GAATCTCTATAATAAAATAAAACTTAATGAAAAAAAGATATTAAATGGTCAACAAACATATTGAGCAAAAGTGCTCAATATTAAAAACGAATTTTTTTAAAGTTTAGAAAAAAGTTTTTAGTGAGAAAAAGAGAAGAAGGGAAAAGGAAGATTCATGGCAAAAAGACCTTGAATTTTTATTTTTATTAAATGCAAGACACTGGATAAGAAATAGAGAAATATCAAGGTCTAGTATTATTGTTTTTTTCTGCAGAAAACATGGGAGTTTACTCTGGCAGTTCCGTTAATCCATTCAACTTCTGAAATCTCTCATTGCAGACTCAATCAATACAAAGCCCAGTGCATTTTCTTTATTCTTAGTGTGTAAGTCTTCTAGGTCACATACAAAACCAGTAGTCTACATTAGGGAAAACTTCTTTATCAGATAGTAAACTCCACTGATTTTCCTCTAAAGCACTGTATTTTTGTGAAATCAACTCAGTGTGCTTGCATCTCTGTAGTTTCTTTGTGAATTCAGTGATGAAACTAGTAGAAGTTGGCCCCAAATACAGGCTGACCTTAGTCCTGGGTATTTTTCACTTCGGCCTCATGTTTCTTTACTGCCATGCTAGCAATCTGATGCATTCAGACATGAGTTTTATATACTGTCCAGTGTTTCTGATAATTCTCCAGGGAGATAAGGGTCTTCAGATGCACTCCTATACACACAGAAGCAGAACTCTACCTTAGCTTCCCTCAAGGTTC
>NW_007222307.1:0-607 GCF_000164805.1 Carlito syrichta | reverse complement strand
GGACTGTGGGGACACTTGGGGGAGAACAGCCAATAGCTATTTACCAACTGGAGTGAAAGCGTTTTAATATTTTAACAATAGGTCTGGTATTATGTATGTGTGAGCAGGCCAGAATGGTTTAGGTTTTGATCCTTCTACTGTTGCAGGGATTTCCTGGTCTGAGATGCTATATGTGGTCTGTGCTGTCTTCTCTCTGAGTTCATTTTATATCACTCTCCCTAGCCCCTTCTCACCGCACTCTGGCCACACTCGCCTTCTCTGTGTTTCTTGAACACTGCCAAACTCCTTTTCGCCTTAGAGTCTTTGCACTTGCTGTTCAGTCTGCTAGAATATTCACCCAATGGGAGGAGCTGCAAGGGACATGGATTCCAAGAGGAGAAATGACAGCAGCTGGTTTTGCAAAACGTGTCTACCACTTGGCCCCTTTAGGCAAATGCTGTCTTTCAGCTAAAATGCTCAATGTCTCAGATGTTTTCTTCATCCCTCTTTCACTCTCCAAAATGCTACTTGGGCATAGCAATATGAGAAGGTGACTTAGGTGGCATTATGGTCACAGAGAGAAAAAGGTGTCCTTCCATTTTTGTGGCTTCTCCTGGATCCTCAATGG
>NW_007222306.1:0-341 GCF_000164805.1 Carlito syrichta | reverse complement strand
CTTTTCCTATTTGGATACCCAGATCTCTTTCTCTTGTCTGATCGCTCTAGCTAGGATTTCCAAAACTATGATGAACAGGAGGGGTGAGGGTGGGCATTCTTGTCTTGTTCTGGGTTTCAGGGGAAATGGTTCCAATTTCTGTCTGTTTAGCAGTATGCTGGCTGTGGGTTTCTCATAGATGGCTCTTACTATTTTGAGGTGTGTTCCAACTATGCCTGGATGTTTGAGGGTTTTTATCAAGAAGGGGTGCTGGATTTTATCAAAAGCTTTTTCCGTGTTTAATAATATAATCACATGGTTTTTGTCTTTACATCTGTTGATGTATATAATCGTGTTTATGG
>NW_007222305.1:0-810 GCF_000164805.1 Carlito syrichta | reverse complement strand
AAGTTTTCACACAGCTTTTTAAAAGATCTGTACTTCTCCTGCTCTGCTTCCCAAATGTAGAGATAAATGCGTTCCCTGACAGCCTGACTTTTTCTGAGGCAGCACTCAATTTGTCACTCTGTTCCTTGAGCACTTTCTCCAAATCCTGACAAAAACATCTCTGAAACCTTCAGAGGGGAAAATAAAACCTCATCTCGGGCTGTAAATTACCACCAAGTATAGCCATGAATAAAATAAGAATCAATCCTGATTTACACCTTGGAATATCCTAAAAAAAAAAAAAGGCAGCCTATGCTCCAAATGCCATTGTTCAGCAGAACTTAGACCAGAGGAAATTAGGCAGGAAGCAGAAAAGACACTAAATATTCTCTTTTATGCCAATTTTTGTTAACAAGTCAATTATTGGAGAGCTCTGAGTGGAACTGTATTAAGCTGGTTCTCCACCACCCCTCCTAAAATGGCTTTCTTTAATTTATGTAAAACTGGAGGGGAGATTAAAAACAACAAAAAATGAAGGACTTGGAACACAGAAGCAGGGCCATTTTTGCCAGGAGTGCTGAGTTAAAAGGCACTTAGAGTTCCTGGGAGCACAGGAAAATGCATTAGCCATGATTGGTTTAGAGGACTGCTGACTTGAAAGATTCTGTCCTTAAGAAAGATCTGAGCCAGGTAACTTGATGTTTCTTGATGGGGTGCAGAGCCCAAAACCAGTCTGTGCAGGAAGGAAAAGAAAGAATATCTATAGGCAACTGAAGGGATTACTCATTTACAATGCAATCCTTTTGGGTATAGTTCAGATCTTGTCCCCTC
>NW_007222304.1:0-759 GCF_000164805.1 Carlito syrichta | reverse complement strand
AAACCTCATCTCGGGCTGTAAATTCCACCAAGTATAGCCATGAATAAAATAAGAATCAATGTGATTTACACCCTGGAATATCCTAAAAAAAAAAAAAAGGCAGCGTATGCTCCAAATGCCATTGTTCAGCAGAACTTAGACCAGAGGAAATTAGGCAGGAAGCAGAAAAGACACTAAATATTCTCTTTTTATGCCAATTTTTGTTAACAAGTCAATTATTGGAGAGCTCTGAGTGGAACTGTATTAAGCTGGTTCTCCACCACCCCTCCTAAAATGGCTTTCTTTAATTTATGTAAAACTGGAGGGGAGATTAAAAACAACAAAAAATGAAGGACTTGGAACACAGAAGCAGGGCCATTTTTGCCAGGAGTGCTGAGTTAAAAGGCACTTAGAGTTCCTGGGAGCACAGGAAAATGCATTAGCCATGATTGGTTTAGAGGACTGCTGACTTGAAAGATTCTGTCCTTAAGAAAGATCTGAGCCAGGTAACTTGATGTTTCTTGATGGGGTGCAGAGCCAAAACCAGTCTGTGCAGGAAGGAAAAGAAAGAATATCTATAGGCAACTGAAGGGATTACTCATTTACAATGCAATCCTTTGGGTATAGTTCAGATCTTGTCCCCTCCAAATCCCACGTTGAAACTTGAAAGTTGATTTCCAATGTTGGAGGTAGGACCTAAGGGGAGGGGTTTGGGCCATGAAGGCAGATCTTTCATGAGTGGCTTGGTGCCTCCTAGTGGTAATGAGATCGTGCACGATC
>NW_007222303.1:0-1306 GCF_000164805.1 Carlito syrichta | reverse complement strand
TCCTTGAGCACTTTCTCCAAATCCTGACAAAAACATCTCTGAAACCTTCAGAGGGGAAAATAAAACCTCATCTCGGGCTGTAAATTACCACCAAGTATAGCCATGAATAAAATAAGAATCAATCCTGATTTACACCTTGGAATATCCTAAAAAAAAAAAAAGGCAGCCTATGCTCCAAATGCCATTGTTCAGCAGAACTTAGACCAGAGGAAATTAGGCAGGAAGCAGAAAAGACACTAAATATTCTCTTTTATGCCAATTTTTGTTAACAAGTCAATTATTGGAGAGCTCTGAGTGGAACTGTATTAAGCTGGTTCTCCACCACCCCTCCTAAAATGGCTTTCTTTAATTTATGTAAAACTGGAGGGGAGATTAAAAACAACAAAAAATGAAGGACTTGGAACACAGAAGCAGGGCCATTTTTGCCAGGAGTGCTGAGTTAAAAGGCACTTAGAGTTCCTGGGAGCACAGGAAAATGCATTAGCCATGATTGGTTTAGAGGACTGCTGACTTGAAAGATTCTGTCCTTAAGAAAGATCTGAGCCAGGTAACTTGATGTTTCTTGATGGGGTGCAGAGCCAAAACCAGTCTGTGCAGGAAGGAAAAGAAAGAATATCTATAGGCAACTGAAGGGATTACTCATTTACAATGCAATCCTTTGGGTATAGTTCAGATCTTGTCCCCTCCAAATCCCACGTTGAAACTTGAAAGTTGATTTCCAATGTTGGAGGTAGGACCTAAGGGGAGGGGTTTGGGCCATGAAGGCAGATCTTTCATGAGTGGCTTGGTGCCTCCTAGTGGTAATGAGATCGTGCACGATCTGGTTGTTAAAATGAGTCTGAGAACTACCTCCCCCTCATCCTTTCCTGCGTTTTCTCTCACCATGTGACATGCTGACTCTTCTTTTCCTTCCGCCATGACTGGAAGCTTCCTGAGGTCTCACCAGATCAGGTACTGACACTATGTTGCTTGTACAACCTGCACAACTGTGCACCAAAATAAGCCTCTTTTCTTTACAAATTACTCACTCTTAGGTATTCCTCTATAGCAACACAAAATGGACTAATACCGTTGATTCACAAATATTGGAATAACTTTGGATACAACACAAATACATTTTCTATACTCAAGGACCACCGTGTAGTAAAAACATATAAGAAAGCTATAGACACCCTTGGGGCAAATAAGGTAAGTGTCAAAATACATAAAATTGTAGAATAACAGAACCCAGGGTTGGGGATGGAAGAGTTGGAAGAGAAAGGACTGTTTCCTGGCAAGAGTGAGAGTGGAGCTGTTCCTGGAAAGA
>NW_007222302.1:0-745 GCF_000164805.1 Carlito syrichta | reverse complement strand
ACTATAATACTATAAGAAAGGGATTGGCAGCAGTGGAATATTGCCAGGGTGTGGAGTGGGTATGAGAGGGCACAACATCAATACGGATACCTGATCTAAAACCAGACAAAGTGGTGATCAAAGCAAGGCCCAAACTTTACCAGTACAATGTACACTTGTATACCTAATCCTGAATTGTACCCTACATCTTTAAAATATAAAAGAAAAAAGGAAACATTCTTCCTCAGAACAGGAACAAGACAGGAATGTCCACTCTCACCACTCTCATCCAACATTGTACTGGAAGTCCTAGCAGGACCAATTCAACAAGAGAAAGAAATAAAGGCATCAAAATTGACACAGAGTAAGTTAAACTAACTCCGTTTGCGAATGACATGATTTTATACCTAGAAAAACCTAAGGAGTCCTCCAAAAAGCTTCTAGATCTGATAAATGACTCCAGTAAAGTCTCAGGATACAAACTCAATGTACAAAAGTCTGTAGCATTCCTATATACCAACAAGGCTCAGGCTAAGAACCAAATCAAGAACTCAATCTCACTCACCCCAGCCACAAAATTAAAATACCTAGGAATACAAACCTAATTAAGGACATTGAAATATCTCTATAAGCAGAACTACAAAACACTGATGAAAGAAATTGTAGATGACACAAACAAATTGAAGAACATCACATTTTCATAGATTGTAAGAATCAATATTGTTAAAATGACCATACTGCCAAAATCAATCTACAGATTCAATGC
>NW_007222301.1:0-606 GCF_000164805.1 Carlito syrichta | reverse complement strand
CAGAGAGAGAGAGGGGGGGGGATGATGGATGAAAAATTATTTTATGGGTACAATGTACATTTTTCAGATGAAGGTTGTACTTCAACCCTGAACTTCACTACAAGGCAATAAATACATGCAACAAAAACATGCTTGAATACTTTGAATTTACATAAAAAATGTAGACACTACAGAAATTTTTTTATGTTTAGTATATTGTTTAAAAAATTAAGGATCTTATGAAAAATACACTATTTGAATTTTAAAGCTAATACAATCTATCATAATGGTTACTTACATGAAAATTTTTTATTTTCTGTTAGAAGCTTCTGATCTCTCTTGTAAGAGCAGTGATCATCCATGGGTTTCAACAAAGGACTCAGTGTTCAAACATAAGTAAGTGTTTTGGAACAGTGCTATAAAGAGAAAAAATATATAAAAGGGAGAAATTAAAAGAATAATATGAATGAGCTTATGTTGATTTTTAGACATGAGGAAAGATTTTGAAAGCTGGTAAAATGTTGAAATAAATATTACTTAATGTGCTACAGTACACCCCCTAAACCGCAATTTCACTCTCTGTGGTTTCATTGCCCAGGATCAACCTCAGCCAAAAGTATTAGTAGA
>NW_007222300.1:0-482 GCF_000164805.1 Carlito syrichta | reverse complement strand
GACTTTGTAAAAGCCATGTGCTCCTGTCTTTCATCAGTCTGTTTGTCAGAGCAAAAGGAGCTAAAATGCCAAAGAAAAGGCTTTAAAGTGATGGGGTGTGGTGGCAGGAAGAGGAAAGGCCTTGAACTTTGATGTTCCAGACAGAAATGAAGGGAAAATATGAGTGGCGAAGTTAGGAGCCATGAAATATTGAAAGACTGTGTTGAAAGGTTATAGCTTAAAGGATGCTTTTTATGGGTATCTGGTCATTATTGGTGGGTGACTGAAATGTTAGAAGTTTGTGTGGTTGGTAAAGGGTGAAGATTAAAAATTAGGGAGAAAAGTCACTTACAAATCAAATTTTCAAATCAGCTACACCAGTGTGAACTTCCAGCTACCAAGTTATTTGTTCTTTGTATAGAAATGGTATCTGAGCCGGGCTTGGTGGCCCAGACTGTAATCCCACGCTTTGGGAGGCTGAGGTGAGTGGATTGCCTGAGCCC
>NW_007222299.1:0-769 GCF_000164805.1 Carlito syrichta | reverse complement strand
GAGTTAGGTGGTATCTCAGTGTGATTTTCATTCGCATTTCTTGATGACTAGTGAGGTTGAGCATTCTCTCATGTATCTGTTGGCTTGTTCAGTTTTCATAAGCAACACTCACTAACATTGAGAGCTAGCTGCTTATCCTTCTTACATTGTTTTGTTTGACTATATCATGCAATTCAACTCTAGTTCAGTGGTTTTCATCCTCTTTGTATTCTTACAGCACTTTTAAATAATACTAGATTCTATAAGGGGGAAAACTTGAAGGGATTAAAATCTCAACACAATACATTATAACTGTGGACAGTATATTCCTCACTTCTTTTTATCTTACTCTTAATATGAGCATACTCAAAAATCATTCTCTTTTCTTGATAGTTATTTGTTGCTTTGCTTTTTTAAAGAACCATTTACCCTATAGCTCTCTCATGCATAATAATGAAACAAAGTTCTTGTTTTTCAGTAAACATGAATTCTTTTTGTTGTTATTGTTTATTTTTTGACTCTGACTTAAAGTTACGGTTTACTTCTTATCTATTCCTTGGAAAAAAAGTGGACTGGATGGTGCCTCATACTTGTGATCCCAGCACTTTGTGAGCCTGAAGTGGGAAGATTGTCTGAGGCCAGGAGTTACAGACCAGCCTGGGTAACATAGTGTGATCTCATCTCTGCAAACAAAAAAAGAAATATATTTTAAAATGTGCTTTTGTCTCTACTGTCACAGGAACATTCAAATTGTCTGTCAATATGAATATTCAATTGTAGAAAGTATCCG
>NW_007222298.1:0-1131 GCF_000164805.1 Carlito syrichta | reverse complement strand
CGGGCTCAGGCAATTCACTCACCTCGGCCTCCCAAAGCGCGGGATTACAGGCTGAGGCACCGAGCCCGGCCCACATATTCAGGTCTTTTTAACTTCAAATCCTGTGGTCTTCTCATTCCACTCTACCATAATGGGATTCTTGTTATTTATAAAAGACTTATTCCAAGAGTTAAAGCCACTGTTTCTTTTTCCTGCTTCCTCTTTGGTCAACTTAATGTCTTATTAATGAGAGTTACCCATCGAATCATGCTGAGATCGTGAAAAAATTTACAGTGCACTGTAAACTCAAACATTGACTCACTTTGGAAATTGCACCTAATATTTATTATAAATCCAGTAAAATTTGTACAATGTACCTAGTTTATTGGCTTCTAGAAAATGTCTTAGTCCATTTAGGCTGCTATAACAAAATGCCACTAGGTGACTCATAAACAACATACATTTATTTCTCAGAGCTCTGGAGGTTGAGAAGTCCAAAATCTGGAACCAGAAGATTTGGTGTCTGGTGAGGGTCTGTTTCTTCATGGGCAGGCTTCTCACTCTGATCCCACATGGTGAGAGAGACAAGGATTCTCTTTCATGGCTCTTTTATAAAGGCACTAATTCTATTCATGAGGGCTATGCCCACGTTACCTAATCACTTTCCAATGGTCTTACCTTTAATACTACCATGTTGGGTGTGAAGATTTCAACACATGAATTTGGGGACAATATAAATATTCAAATCATAACACTTTTTACTTTTCTGTGCAATGAGTAGAAAACAATACCTGAAGATATCTCTGTATGTCTCTCTCGTTTTCCCATATGGCCCCAGGGCCTGAGAACTAAAGTATTTTTACTGAGTTCCATATATTTTGTTAATTCAAAACCACATTTCTGTGAGAGTCAGGTCTCCAGAGCCTTTGGGATTTCTTCCTGGAAAATGAAATGTTGAATATTTATTTAACACTAATGACCCCTACTCTGGACTTCCTTTGTCAAATGTGGTTTTTTTTAGCTTCATTATATTATAGTCCATTGGTTTTGCAACTTATAGCCATGCAGGTGACATAAAATATAAGAAGCCTTTTGATTTATATTATTGTTCCCCGACCTGTTCTAGTAGAATTGTTGATTTTTAAAAATATA
>NW_007222297.1:0-2047 GCF_000164805.1 Carlito syrichta | reverse complement strand
CAATTCACTCACCTCGGCCTCCCAAAGCGCGGGATTACAGGCTGAGGCACCGAGCCCGGCCCACATATTCAGGTCTTTTTAACTTCAAATCCTGTGGTCTTCTCATTCCACTCTACCATAATGGGATTCTTGTTATTTATAAAAGACTTATTCCAAGAGTTAAAGCCACTGTTTCTTTTTCCTGCTTCCTCTTTGGTCAACTTAATGTCTTATTAATGAGAGTTACCCATCGAATCATGCTGAGATCGTGAAAAAATTTACAGTGCACTGTAAACTCAAACATTGACTCACTTTGGAAATTGCACCTAATATTTATTATAAATCCAGTAAAATTTGTACAATGTACCTAGTTTATTGGCTTCTAGAAAATGTCTTAGTCCATTTAGGCTGCTATAACAAAATGCCACTAGGTGACTCATAAACAACATACATTTATTTCTCAGAGCTCTGGAGGTTGAGAAGTCCAAAATCTGGAACCAGAAGATTTGGTGTCTGGTGAGGGTCTGTTTCTTCATGGGCAGGCTTCTCACTCTGATCCCACATGGTGAGAGAGACAAGGATTCTCTTTCATGGCTCTTTTATAAAGGCACTAATTCTATTCATGAGGGCTATGCCCACGTTACCTAATCACTTTCCAATGGTCTTACCTTTAATACTACCATGTTGGGTGTGAAGATTTCAACACATGAATTTGGGGACAATATAAATATTCAAATCATAACACTTTTTACTTTTCTGTGCAATGAGTAGAAAACAATACCTGAAGATATCTCTGTATGTCTCTCTCGTTTTCCCATATGGCCCCAGGGCCTGAGAACTAAAGTATTTTTACTGAGTTCCATATATTTTGTTAATTCAAAACCACATTTCTGTGAGAGTCAGGTCTCCAGAGCCTTTGGGATTTCTTCCTGGAAAATGAAATGTTGAATATTTATTTAACACTAATGACCCCTACTCTGGACTTCCTTTGTCAAATGTGGTTTTTTTTAGCTTCATTATATTATAGTCCATTGGTTTTGCAACTTATAGCCATGCAGGTGACATAAAATATAAGAAGCCTTTTGATTTATATTATTGTTCCCCGACCTGTTCTAGTAGAATTGTTGATTTTTAAAAATATATCTGTAGTCTTTGCCTGTGGACATCCCTTATTACATAAAAGTTATTTCTTATGAGCTACATGTCCTGTCAAATGTACTTTTGATTTTACCAACCTTGCAATTTATTTACTACAAAAAATTGTGCAAATATAGAGCAATTTCATGTCTATTAGTTTGTGTTCAAAATAATGGTAATGCAAATAAAATGCACGGCAATTCAATATTTATAAATTATTATTAACTATTATAACTCGGAAGTGCATACCCTAGGGCAAAATGAAGAAAAATAAGTGTGTGTGAATGTGTTAAAAACAATGGTACCAATCAATGACAAATCACATTTAACATTGATTTCTTATAATATCGGTCATTGCAAATGTACGGTGGGAGGGAGCATTTGTTGAACTAGGGTCTTTATTCTCTCTCAGGTTTCTAATACTTACTTTTATTCCTGTAGTTATAATCTTCAGCTCACAGTATTAAAGTATTCTCCATAGTAACTAAATTGGGATGTGAATAGAACATTCTCACGAGAAACAATTTAAAGTAAATAAAGTACTAAATAAATACCAAAGTTCTTGATACTATAATCATGTAAATATCATCTGGAGAAAAAGAAAACAAAGATTAAATTATACAAAGTAATTAAATTTACATTTGAGTTATTCATCAGAGACCAGATGACATAGATATCCACAAATTAGTTTTAGTTTTCCAGAACAGATACCATGTTGATTTGGCTGCCGGGTATTCATTCACCTACCTTCTACTAATTGTATCTCAATTCTCCTCTTAGCTACCTACCATCCCCAGTTCAAGGGGGTTCTGGGGAGTTAACTCCATTCTTTGGTCATGAATTAATCATATGACTTTGACCTTAACTAGCCAGCAACTTGCATTCATTGGACAACAGAGATTGAATCAGAGGGAGGCCCATGGTCTTTTTA
>NW_007222296.1:0-766 GCF_000164805.1 Carlito syrichta | reverse complement strand
ATGACAATTTGTGTGAGCCTTCACTCAGGAGCTGTGTGATTAATGTGCCAGTGTGAACACTGGCAGTGGACAGTGTCTCAGTCCTAAAATTGGGTCAGGGCAGGGAAGTCCCAAAACTAGACAGGCGATGTTATTGTATTGAGGCAAATAAAAGTTTAGGAGGTTTACCAGCCCTGCATTCTTCTCATTCAACCACTAAGGGAAAGGGACATCCATTGTTTGAGCACCAAGTTTGACAGCAATATGCTAGATGCTTTCAGTAAGTTATTAGACCTGGGCTCATAACAATATAGAAAGTGGGGATTATTGTTTGCAGTGTGTAATTGAAGCTGACACTGAGGTTAGGAAACTTGCCTGAGGCCTTGATAAGCCCAGCAGAAGAACCAAGATCCAAATCTAGCCTTGCCAGACTAATGCTGCTTTTATATGCTTTCTTCTGCAATGACCTCTGCGAAGTCAGAGAACAGGTTTGTTGTTTTTATTGTTGTTCCTTCCATGTTTGATCCAGTATCATGTCTTCATATTTGTGGATGACCAAAGAGCTGTACTTGTAGGCATGACCTTGCACCAGACATAGTACAGAGAGAGCACTGGAATCCTGTGCAGATGCTAGAATCCAGTAGATGAGATATGCACAAACATCTACTGAGCTTCTCCTGTTAAGAAGAAACATTTGGGGAGTGGCAATGCAAGATTGGCAGGGCCCCTCCCCACACAAGCCTAGAAACACCTTTCGCAATGGAAGTGCATGAAATGAAGCTGGAAG
>NW_007222295.1:0-724 GCF_000164805.1 Carlito syrichta | reverse complement strand
AAGTCCCAAAACTAGACAGGCGATGTTATTGTATTGAGGCAAATAAAAGTTTAGGAGGTTTACCAGCCCTGCATTCTTCTCATTCAACCACTAAGGGAAAGGGACATCCATTGTTTGAGCACCAAGTTTGACAGCAATATGCTAGATGCTTTCAGTAAGTTATTAGACCTGGGCTCATAACAATATAGAAAGTGGGGATTATTGTTTGCAGTGTGTAATTGAAGCTGACACTGAGGTTAGGAAACTTGCCTGAGGCCTTGATAAGCCCAGCAGAAGAACCAAGATCCAAATCTAGCCTTGCCAGACTAATGCTGCTTTTATATGCTTTCTTCTGCAATGACCTCTGCGAAGTCAGAGAACAGGTTTGTTGTTTTTATTGTTGTTCCTTCCATGTTTGATCCAGTATCATGTCTTCATATTTGTGGATGACCAAAGAGCTGTACTTGTAGGCATGACCTTGCACCAGACATAGTACAGAGAGAGCACTGGAATCCTGTGCAGATGCTAGAATCCAGTAGATGAGATATGCACAAACATCTACTGAGCTTCTCCTGTTAAGAAGAAACATTTGGGGAGTGGCAATGCAAGATTGGCAGGGCCCCTCCCCACACAAGCCTAGGAAACACCTTTCGCAATGGAAGTGCATGAAATGAAGCTGGAAGGACAGTATTCAGGAGCAGGTCTCTGAGCTCCCCACTCTGAAAGTCAGAGCATTGCTACATTA
>NW_007222294.1:0-768 GCF_000164805.1 Carlito syrichta | reverse complement strand
ACAGGCGATGTTATTGTATTGAGGCAAATAAAAGTTTAGGAGGTTTACCAGCCCTGCATTCTTCTCATTCAACCACTAAGGGAAAGGGGCATCCATTGTTTGAGCACCAAGTTTGACAGCAATATGCTAGATGCTTTCAGTAAGTTATTAGACCTGGGCTCATAACAATATAGAAAGTGGGGATTATTGTTTGCAGTGTGTAATTGAAGCTGACACTGAGGTTAGGAAACTTGCCTGAGGCCTTGATAAGCCCAGCAGAAGAACCAAGATCCAAATCTAGCCTTGCCAGACTAATGCTGCTTTTATATGCTTTCTTCTGCAATGACCTCTGCGAAGTCAGAGAACAGGTTTGTTGTTTTTATTGTTGTTCCTTCCATGTTTGATCCAGGATCATGTCTTCATATTTGTGGATGACCAAAGAGCTGTACTTGTAGGCATGACCTTGCACCAGACATAGTACAGAGAGAGCACTGGAATCCTGTGCAGATGCTAGAATCCAGTAGATGAGATATGCACAAACATCTACTGAGCTTCTCCTGTTAAGAAGAAACATTTGGGGAGTGGCAATGCAAGATTGGCAGGGCCCCTCCCCACACAAGCCTAGGAACCACCTTTCGCAATGGAAGTGCATGAAATGAAGCTGGAAGGACAGTATTCAGGAGCAGGTCTCTGAGCTCCCCACTCTGAAAGTCAGAGCATTGCTACATTAATCAATTTTCTCTGTTTTAGCTCTTGGTATCATTTGAAAAGCAGATGCTATGACTTAAA
>NW_007222293.1:0-737 GCF_000164805.1 Carlito syrichta | reverse complement strand
GACAGCAATATGCTAGATGCTTTCAGTAAGTTATTAGACCTGGGCTCATAACAATATAGAAAGTGGGGATTATTGTTTGCAGTGTGTAATTGAAGCTGACACTGAGGTTAGGAAACTTGCCTGAGGCCTTGATAAGCCCAGCAGAAGAACCAAGATCCAAATCTAGCCTTGCCAGACTAATGCTGCTTTTATATGCTTTCTTCTGCAATGACCTCTGCGAAGTCAGAGAACAGGTTTGTTGTTTTTATTGTTGTTCCTTCCATGTTTGATCCAGTATCATGTCTTCATATTTGTGGATGACCAAAGAGCTGTACTTGTAGGCATGACCTTGCACCAGACATAGTACAGAGAGAGCACTGGAATCCTGTGCAGATGCTAGAATCCAGTAGATGAGATATGCACAAACATCTACTGAGCTTCTCCTGTTAAGAAGAAACATTTGGGGAGTGGCAATGCAAGATTGGCAGGGCCCCTCCCCACACAAGCCTAGGAAACACCTTTCGCAATGGAAGTGCATGAAATGAAGCTGGAAGGACAGTATTCAGGAGCAGGTCTCTGAGCTCCCCACTCTGAAAGTCAGAGCATTGCTACATTAATCAATTTTCTCTGTTTTAGCTCTTGGTATCATTTGAAAAGCAGATGCTATGACTTAAAACATAATCAGGCTTCTTTTGTTTTAGATGCTGGTTAAGTGTCTTGTTTTTAGAATCTGAGTTCCAGGTGATTTGCAGTGACCC
>NW_007222292.1:0-812 GCF_000164805.1 Carlito syrichta | reverse complement strand
AACTTGCCTGAGGCCTTGATAAGCCCAGCAGAAGAACCAAGATCCAAATCTAGCCTTGCCAGACTAATGCTGCTTTTATATGCTTTCTTCTGCAATGACCTCTGCGAAGTCAGAGAACAGGTTTGTTGTTTTTATTGTTGTTCCTTCCATGTTTGATCCAGTATCATGTCTTCATATTTGTGGATGACCAAAGAGCTGTACTTGTAGGCATGACCTTGCACCAGACATAGTACAGAGAGAGCACTGGAATCCTGTGCAGATGCTAGAATCCAGTAGATGAGATATGCACAAACATCTACTGAGCTTCTCCTGTTAAGAAGAAACATTTGGGGAGTGGCAATGCAAGATTGGCAGGGCCCCTCCCCACACAAGCCTAGGAACCACCTTTCGCAATGGAAGTGCATGAAATGAAGCTGGAAGGACAGTATTCAGGAGCAGGTCTCTGAGCTCCCCACTCTGAAAGTCAGAGCATTGCTACATTAATCAATTTTCTCTGTTTTAGCTCTTGGTATCATTTGAAAAGCAGATGCTATGACTTAAAACATAATCAGGCTTCTTTTGTTTTAGATGCTGGTTAAGTGTCTTGTTTTTAGAATCTGAGTTCCAGGTGATTTGCAGTGACCCACTCTAGATTTTATGGTGTTTGTGAGAGATCTGGAACTGATCTCACTCCCCAGATAACAAAGAAAAGCCCACGGTCTCCTGAATTCCATTCTTTTTTTCTGAACACCAAATTGTGATGTCTCTTCTTGGCAAAGCATGGCTACAGAAAGACCCATATAAGGCATCATGATGACTGACCTGTCTCATGA
>NW_007222291.1:0-847 GCF_000164805.1 Carlito syrichta | reverse complement strand
GAGCTGTGTCTCCATAAACAATGCACCAAAAAATGCGACAATAATGCTGCCATCTTTTCTGTACACTTTGTATTTCTTCCAATTAAAATATATATTTTTTAATTGAGTAAGGCATGCTTGAAAAAAGATAGGTCAAGAGATCCTGTTTATAATTTAGGCAACAGTTTCAGTGATGATTTTCATATGAACCTTATCAGTGTCAAACCAGAGTTTACCAACACTTTGCTAATTTATAAACAGGCTCCCACACACTTATTTCCATCTTATGTATAGCAACACATGTACACATTTCAAAACATTTCTGGTGGGCAATTAATTTCTTTCCTTTGGGAAAGTATCTGATTGATGATAATGATGCAATGCATATTTTGGAGATAAATAATATTAAAATGATACATAATATTAAATTGACCTCTTTAAGAATAAGTGGGTGCTCAGAAATTATTATTAAATTTTTGTGTACTTAGAGATTCATTTCTCAGCATGCTCCAAGGAGGGTGCTGAAAAATCTGAGATGGAAAAAGGGTGACTAGGCATGTTTTTTTGGTTTGCTTGTTTATTTATTTAGAAATTCTGTGTGTCTTTTGGGGGAACTGAAGACTCTTTTTGGAATGTTCTTTGTTTCTTCTAAAGTACCGTGTTACACTTCTAAGAACCCTCTTAGCAGCTCAACCAGATTTCTTTCTGGAGTTTCCATTTTCTTTTCCTTCCCTTGTGAGAGATCTGGAAAAGGTAGACTAGGAGGTGACCAGTTCTGGCAGAGGGAGAAGGGGAGCATGTTTCTCATGGTTTTACAACTCCAGTGCTTCCATAAAAAGAAGCATTTTCCTCCAAGCTTCCTCCCCGG
>NW_007222290.1:0-692 GCF_000164805.1 Carlito syrichta | reverse complement strand
CTTATTTCCATCTTATGTATAGCAACACATGTACACATTTCAAAACATTTCTGGTGGGCAATTAATTTCTTTCCTTTGGGAAAGTATCTGATTGATGCAATGCATATTTTGGAGATAAATAATATTAAAATGATACATAATATTAAATTGACCTCTTTAAGAATAAGTGGGTGCTCAGAAATTATTATTAAATTTTTGTGTACTTAGAGATTCATTTCTCAGCATGCTCCAAGGAGGGTGCTGAAAAATCTGAGATGGAAAAAGGGTGACTAGGCATGTTTTTTTGGTTTGCTTGTTTATTTATTTAGAAATTCTGTGTGTCTTTTGGGGGAACTGAAGACTCTTTTTGGAATGTTCTTTGTTTCTTCTAAAGTACCGTGTTACACTTCTAAGAACCCTCTTAGCAGCTCAACCAGATTTCTTTCTGGAGTTTCCATTTTCTTTTCCTTCCCTTGTGAGAGATCTGGAAAAGGTAGACTAAGAGGTGACCAGTTCTGGCAGAGGGAGAAGGGGAGCATGTTTCTCATGGTTTTACAACTCCAGAGCTTCCATAAAAAGAAGCATTTTCCTCCAAGCTTCCTCCCCGGGTCTACTGTCTGTCTGTGACATCTTCAAAGATGCTTCTTCCAAGCATAAAGATGTGTCCTTATGATTTGTTTTTCTCTACCAACACTAAGATAACACCATTCCTC
>NW_007222289.1:0-798 GCF_000164805.1 Carlito syrichta | reverse complement strand
CCATCTTATGTATAGCAACACATGTACACATTTCAAAACATTTCTGGTGGGCAATTAATTTCTTTCCTTTGGGAAAATATCTGATTGATGATAATGATGCAATGCATATTTTGGAGATAAATAATATTAAAATGATACATAATATTAAATTGACCTCTTTAAGAATAAGTGGGTGCTCAGAAATTATTATTAAATTTTTGTGTACTTAGAGATTCATTTCTCAGCATGCTCCAAGGAGGGTGCTGAAAAATCTGAGATGGAAAAAGGGTGACTAGGCATGTTTTTTTGGTTTGCTTGTTTATTTATTTAGAAATTCTGTGTGTCTTTTGGGGGAACTGAAGACTCTTTTTGGAATGTTCTTTGTTTCTTCTAAAGTACCGTGTTACACTTCTAAGAACCCTCTTAGCAGCTCAATCAGATTTCTTTCTGGAGTTTCCATTTTCTTTTCCTTCCCTTGTGAGAGATCTGGAAAAGGTAGACTAGGAGGTGACCAGTTCTGGCAGAGGGAGAAGGGGAGCATGTTTCTCATGGTTTTACAACTCCAGTGCTTCCATAAAAAGAAGCATTTCCCTCCAAGCTTCCTCCCCGGGTCTACTGTCTGTCTGTGACATCTTCAAAGATGCTTCTTCCAAGCATAAAGATGTGTCCTTATGATTTGTTTTTCTCTAGCAACACTAAGATAACACCATTCTTCAGTCAAACACCAGACAACATTTTTGGCTAAGTGCTTTGAGGAAGACACAACTTAAAATCTATGACCACTGACTTCAATTCTCTCTTTTTTCTTCTTCCTGGTAC
>NW_007222288.1:0-800 GCF_000164805.1 Carlito syrichta | reverse complement strand
TTCAGTGTCATGCTCATGACCACCCCAGTGTCGACCTACTGGATCGACCTAAAGGCAATCCTGCTGCCTCAGCCTTCTAAGTAGCCAGAACCACAGGTTCATGCTACCACACCTGGCTAATTTTTTGGTGTATTGTAGAGACAAGGTTTCACCAAGTCACCCTGTAAATCAACCTTTTGTTCTGTAGAAATAAAAGAAGCATGGTATTTTATTTTTATATTTATTACAGTACATATCTTTTTCTTATAAGTGGCAAGATTTTTTCTATTTTCAAAAACGTGGCAGTACACAGAAATTCAGAACTTATTCTTTAATTCTTTCTTTCTTCCATTTCTCCATCCCTTTCTCTCTCTCCCTTCCTCCCTCACTTCCTCTCCTGTGGCATTTTGACCAGTTAACTGTTGATCTTGGCATTTGGGGGGAGAAGTCACCCACTGGACATTCTTCCAGAGAAGTCCTTGAGAAGGTGCTGGTGGTAACTCCCATAGAAATAATCAGCATCTTTCAGGACTCTTCCTTCAAACAATCACCATTGGAACCATTTGCCTTGCAATGTGGGAACACTGTGAGCTTGGACCAGGATGTCAGGGGGTAACTGATTCATTCATGAGTCAGGTCACAATGCACAGAGAGAAACCCTTTCTCTGCCCTGGAATCCCCCACCCCAGCAAAACAGTTACAGCTTATCTTTAAGAAGATTGCAGAACTTCTGGCTCATGGATGACATTCTTTCTATGCCAAAAGGCCTGGCAGATCAAGTCAACATTACTTCACATAGCTTGTGGCTTATCTCCTGCCTG
>NW_007222287.1:0-3885 GCF_000164805.1 Carlito syrichta | reverse complement strand
CAGTGGTACTTTGCCAATCTGCTGAGGTCTTACACCATGCCAGGACTATTTAAGGTGGCTTCTAAGCCTCATCTCATTTAATCCTGGCAGAAACTCTATAGGAAAAGCAATTTTCTTGTAACCATTTACAGAAGAGGAATAAGAATGTTCATTGACTTGCTCACAGTTGACCCAAGTGGTATCCTGGACAATGAGACTCTGAATCTCCCCAAGAGCTGTGTCTCCATAAACAATGCACCAAAAAATGCGACAATAATGCTGCCATCTTTTCTGTACACTTTGTATTTCTTCCAATTAAAATATATATTTTTTAATTGAGTAAGGCATGCTTGAAAAAAGATAGGTCAAGAGATCCTGTTTATAATTTAGGCAACAGTTTCAGTGATGATTTTCATATGAACCTTATCAGTGTCAAACCAGAGTTTACCAACACTTTGCTAATTTATAAACAGGCTCCCACACACTTATTTCCATCTTATGTATAGCAACACATGTACACATTTCAAAACATTTCTGGTGGGCAATTAATTTCTTTCCTTTGGGAAAATATCTGATTGATGAATGAGCAATGCATATTTTGGAGATAAATAATATTAAAATGATACATAATATTAAATTGACCTCTTTAAGAATAAGTGGGTGCTCAGAAATTATTATTAAATTTTTGTGTACTTAGAGATTCATTTCTCAGCATGCTCCAAGGAGGGTGCTGAAAAATCTGAGATGGAAAAAGGGTGACTAGGCATGTTTTTTTGGTTTGCTTGTTTATTTATTTAGAAATTCTGTGTGTCTTTTGGGGGAACTGAAGACTCTTTTTGGAATGTTCTTTGTTTCTTCTAAAGTACCGTGTTACACTTCTAAGAACCCTCTTAGCAGCTCAACCAGATTTCTTTCTGGAGTTTCCATTTTCTTTTCCTTCCCTTGTGAGAGATCTGGAAAAGGTAGACTAGGAGGTGACCAGTTCTGGCAGAGGGAGAAGGGGAGCATGTTTCTCATGGTTTTACAACTCCAGTGCTTCCATAAAAAGAAGCATTTTCCTCCAAGCTTCCTCCCCGGGTCTACTGTCTGTCTGTGACATCTTCAAAGATGCTTCTTCCAAGCATAAAGATGTGTCCTTATGATTTGTTTTTCTCTAGCAACACTAAGATAACACCATTCCTCAGTCAAACACCAGACAACATTTTTGGCTAAGTGCTTTGAGGAAGACACAACTTAAAATCTATGACCACTGACTTCAATTCTCTCTTTTTTCTTCTTCCTGGTACATAGTAGGATGGCATTTCCCTACTCTATTTGAAGTTAGGTGTGACCTTGTGACTTGATTTGGCCTATGAAAAGTGAAGGACACAGCCCAGAGCTAGAGTGTGATTTACCATAATTGTATTCCTTTGACCATGGTCACCAGTAGTGCGATAAAAGGCAGATTCCATCAGCTAGGCATGTCCTGGTGATCTGTGATGAACATGCATTGCATGGTATATGTGCTAGATGGGTGGGGGAAATTGGCCTGAATGTCCCTCTGTGGGGAATTTCTTGACTGGATGAGAGTTGCCTTCTAAGGTTCCTTTCTATTCAACACTACCGATTATAACATTTTTAAGTTGGGAGTTAACACTGGTGTCTTGCATGGTGCCTCTGTAGTATATTCTCTGACTCAAAGATCAGTGGCAGATTTCGTCTCTGTTTCAAATTAGCTAAGCAGTCTCTGTTAACCAAATCACACAACCTTACTAAATCCTAGTTGTGAATTTCTAAAAAGGGATAGCAATAAGCTCAACCAATTTCATAACAAATTTTTGGAGTCTTAAAGTCAAAGCAAGATGTGCTTGTGGAAGTGCAGTCTAGCCCTCTAGACATGGAAAGCAGTGTCATAACCATACTATTGCTCTTAGGTACAAAGGTTCACTGGTTCCTGCCAACTACTGGTTGCTGGGGTGGGTGTCCAAGAGTTGGCATAGATAGATTTTGAACACATTTTTGGGGGGTGAGAAGCTATGGTGGAAGACTCTGAAGTTGGCAATTGAAGGCTACTGAGTAATGCTACTCACATTTGAGCTCTCTTTTCCAAATTTCAAGTTATGCAACTTAGCTCACCATTTGCAAAGCAACCAAAATGGTCAATTGGTCCAAAGTTTTCCTGTTTGTGTAGTTTCCAGTCTCAGGAATCAGTTGTTCTGGCCGTATCCAATCAGTGGGGAGCAAGGAAGAATTTACCAACTTCTGAAGCTTTGTCTTTCCTTGCAAATAGATTCTTTTTCTTAGACGTAACTCTGTTAATTTCTGTAAATCAATTTTTTTTTTGAGTTGGAGTCTCATTCCATTGCCCAGGCTGCAGTGCAGTGGCATGCTCATGACCACCCCAGTGTCGACCTACTGGATCGACCTAAAGGCAATCCTGCTGCCTCAGCCTTCTAAGTAGCCAGAACCACAGGTTCATGCTACCACACCTGGCTAATTTTTTGGTGTATTGTAGAGACAAGGTTTCACCAAGTCACCCTGTAAATCAATCTTTTGTTCTGTAGAAATAAAAGAAGCATGGTATTTTATTTTTATATTTATTACAGTACATATCTTTTTCTTATAAGTGGCAAGATTTTTTCTATTTTCAAAAACGTGGCAGTACACAGAAATTCAGAACTTATTCTTTAATTCTTTCTTTCTTCCATTTCTCCATCCCTTTCTCTCTCTCCCTTCCTCCCTCACTTCCTCTCCTGTGGCATTTTGACCAGTTAACTGTTGATCTTGGCATTTGGGGGGAGAAGTCACCCACTGGACATTCTTCCAGAGAAGTCCTTGAGAAGGTGCTGGTGGTAACTCCCATAGAAATAATCAGCATCTTTCAGGACTCTTCCTTCAAACAATCACCATTGGAACCATTTGCCTTACAATGTGGGAACACTGTGAGCTTGGACCAGGATGTCAGGGGGTAACTGATTCATTCATGAGTCAGGTCACAATGCACAGAGAGAAACCCTTTCTCTGCCCTGGAATCCCCCACCCCAGCAAAACAGTTACAGCTTATCTTTAAGAAGATTGCAGAACTTCTGGCTCATGGATGACATTCTTTCTATGCCAAAAGGCCTGGCAGATCAAAGTCAACATTACTTCACATAGCTTGTGGCTTATCTCCTGCCTGTCCTAAGGCCACTGACCTCTCAATTAAGGCTTTAACAACCATTTCTCTTTGGGGAGGAAAGGTTCATAGACTGGAGGACAGTTTACACTACCAGACCTCTGGCTCTGACCCCACTGGCTGTGGGGCACATCATGACTGCTCACCATGCAATTAGGTGACAGTTTTCAGTTCCCTTATAAAGAGAAAAAATGTTATTCTTACTGAAAATATCTCCAAGTGTCCTAAAGCATTCTATTTTTCATATCTAATGAGGTGACAGTGGAAGTTGTTAGATGAATATGACTTTATCAAGCTTTAATGGTAATACTCCTCTCAAATTCAGAGCTATGTGATGCACCAAAGAAGACATTGATAATCCAAAGCACTGTGTGACTGATTGATGCATTTTTGCATATTCTTTTGCTTTCTGTAGGAGACCTGCCCCTCACCACCTGTATTGTTTCAGCATCATTGGAGTTTCATACAAAACATGGCCTACTAGTTTGCAGGTTTTGAGTTGATTAAATTTAAATTGAATGATAAAGAAAACTACTTTGTACCCCGGCAATGAAAAATTCCCTGAAAGATGTGAGCTTTGCGGACGGATGTTCTAAGCCAGTGAATTATGAATATACAATTTTTTAAAACGATCAGACAAATTCCTTTTATTGAATATCTGTACCAGTTACCTTGGAAGACACCATAGAAGAATACATGTCTCTCCTCTTGAGGAGCTTAGCCTTATTTATAGTTTCTTTATCTCCAATGCC
>NW_007222286.1:0-754 GCF_000164805.1 Carlito syrichta | reverse complement strand
TTAAATTGAATGATAAAGAAACTACTTTGTACCCCGGCAATGAAAAATTCCCTGAAAGATGTGAGCTTTGCGGACGGATGTTCTAAGCCAGTGAATTATGAATATACAATTTTTTAAAACGATCAGACAAATTCCTTTTATTGAATATCTGTACCAGTTACCTTGGAAGACACCATAGAAGAATACATGTCTCTCCTCTTGAGGAGCTTAGCCTTATTTATAGTTTCTTTATCTCCAATGCCCTGGAAAATACCACATGTAAGTATGGGCAGCATGGTTCTCATTTTCACTCAGTAATTCACATTTTTAGCATCCACTGCTGATTTTGCAGAAAGGGTTTTCACGCTAGACAGGACCTGAAAAAACATGTTGTTCTGCATTTGTATTTAATTGATTTATGCACTTAACTATTTAATTACTTCATGTGTTTTTTGGCCACCAAACCCTTTTATGAAACCAAAATTTCATGCAGTATTCAAAAATGCAAAATAGATACAAGTGGGTCTGGGACCCAGATTCCCTCTTTCTGGGCCTCTTGCCTTCAGGGGCGACCTCCAGGGTAGACCCCCAATGTATCAAGAGTTCATCCCAGCAGTTCAGTTTGGAAAGCACCCATTTTGTTCAAACTCCCATCTGGTACAGAAGGGCTAGGAGTGAGTGGGAGGGGGGAGGAAAAGGCCCTGTCCATGTGGTAAGTCTGCAGAACAATCTGGTGCAAAGATCAAAGCACAAAATATCAGTAGTAGAATCTGGA
>NW_007222285.1:0-784 GCF_000164805.1 Carlito syrichta | reverse complement strand
CCTGAAAGATGTGAGCTTTGCGGACGGATGTTCTAAGCCAGTGAAATTATGAATATACAATTTTTTAAAACGATCAGACAAATTCCTTTTATTGAATATCTGTACCAGTTACCTTGGAAGACACCATAGAAGAATACATGTCTCTCCTCTTGAGGAGCTTAGCCTTATTTATAGTTTCTTTATCTCCAATGCCCTGGAAAATACCACATGTAAGTATGGGCAGCATGGTTCTCATTTTCACTCAGCAATTCACATTTTTAGCATCCACTGCTGATTTTGCAGAAAGGGTTTTCACGCTAGACAGGACCTGAAAAAACATGTTGTTCTGCATTTGTATTTAATTGATTTATGCACTTAACTATTTAATTACTTCATGTGTTTTTTGGCCACCAAACCCTTTTTTGAAACCAAAATTTCATGCAGTATTCAAAAATGCAAAATAGATACAAGTGGGTCTGGGACCCAGATTCCCTCTTTCTGGGCCTCTTGCCTTCAGGGGCGACCTCCAGGGTAGACCCCCAATGTATCAAGAGTTCATCCCAGCAGTTCAGTTTGGAAAGCACCCATTTTGTTCAAACTCCCATCTGGTACAGAAGGGCTAGGAGTGAGTGGGAGGGGGGAGGAAAAGGCCCTGTCCATGTGGTAAGTCTGCAGAACAATCTGGTGCAAAGATCAAAGCACAAAATATCAGTAGTAGAATCTGGAAGTGGCTACTGTAGAAGGGTCATGGGAGGACCCAGAGATTGGCCTGGAAAGTGGGGTCGTCTTTGGCAATGCTGACTGC
>NW_007222284.1:0-739 GCF_000164805.1 Carlito syrichta | reverse complement strand
AATTCCTTTTATTGAATATCTGTACCAGTTACCTTGGAAAACACCATAGAAGAATACATGTCTCTCCTCTTGAGGAGCTTAGCCTTATTTATAGTTTCTTTATCTCCAATGCCCTGGAAAATACCACATGTAAGTATGGGCAGCATGGTTCTCATTTTCACTCAGCAATTCACATTTTTAGCATCCACTGCTGATTTTGCAGAAAGGGTTTTCACGCTAGACAGGACCTGAAAAAACATGTTGTTCTGCATTTGTATTTAATTGATTTATGCACTTAACTATTTAATTACTTCATGTGTTTTTTGGCCACCAAACCCTTTTTTGAAACCAAAATTTCATGCAGTATTCAAAAATGCAAAATAGATACAAGTGGGTCTGGGACCCAGATTCCCTCTTTCTGGGCCTCTTGCCTTCAGGGGCGACCTCCAGGGTAGACCCCCAATGTATCAAGAGTTCATCCCAGCAGTTCAGTTTGGAAAGCACCCATTTTGTTCAAACTCCCATCTGGTACAGAAGGGCTAGGAGTGAGTGGGAGAGGGGAGGAAAAGGCCCTGTCCATGTGGTAAGTCTGCAGAACAATCTGGTGCAAAGATCAAAGCACAAAATATCAGTAGTAGAATCTGGAAGTGGCAACTGTAGAAGGGTCATGGGAGGACCCAGAGATTGGCCTGGAAAGTGGGGTCGTCTTTGGCAATGCTGACTGCCAAAGAGCTCCATGTGTGCCACATATGAGTGCCTG
>NW_007222283.1:0-795 GCF_000164805.1 Carlito syrichta | reverse complement strand
TCTGTACCAGTTACCTTGGAAGACACCATAGAAGAATACATGTCTCTCCTCTGAGGAGCTTAGCGTTATTTATAGTTTCTTTATCTCCAATGCCCTGGAAAATACCACATGTAAGTATGGGCAGCATGGTTCTCATTTTCACTCAGTAATTCACATTTTTAGCATCCACTGCTGATTTTGCAGAAAGGGTTTTCACGCTAGACAGGACCTGAAAAAACATGTTGTTCTGCATTTGTATTTAATTGATTTATGCACTTAACTATTTAATTACTTCATGTGTTTTTTGGCCACCAAACCCTTTTATGAAACCAAAATTTCATGCAGTATTCAAAAATGCAAAATAGATACAAGTGGGTCTGGGACCCAGATTCCCTCTTTCTGGGCCTCTTGCCTTCAGGGGCGACCTCCAGGGTAGACCCCCAATGTATCAAGAGTTCATCCCAGCAGTTCAGTTTGGAAAGCACCCATTTTGTTCAAACTCCCATCTGGTACAGAAGGGCTAGGAGTGAGTGGGAGGGGGGAGGAAAAGGCCCTGTCCATGTGGTAAGTCTGCAGAACAATCTGGTGCAAAGATCAAAGCACAAAATATCAGTAGTAGAATCTGGAAGTGGCTACTGTAGAAGGGTCATGGGAGGACCCAGAGATTGGCCTGGAAAGTGGGGTCGTCTTTGGCAATGCTGACTGCCAAAGAGCTCCATGTGTGCCACATATGAGTGCCTGGAAATCTCTTAGTGAGAGTGTGATGTCAACTCAGTAATACATGTATCCTCAGGTGCTCTTACACACTATGGGTTT
>NW_007222282.1:0-4153 GCF_000164805.1 Carlito syrichta | reverse complement strand
CAAATCCTTTAGCATGCTTAGAATAGTGGTTGGCACATATCTAGTACATCCCTAGTAAATATTAGTTGTTACTACCACTGTCCTATAGGCATCACAACCCCAGACTGGGGAAGATTCCCGACTTCTCATCAAAGGAGGCCAAATTGCGCTGACCTTTAAGTGTATAGAGGGCCATCTTCTGAAGACTTTCGGCTAAAAAGCACGGAACTCTCCCTAAGAAATGCCAGGTCCTTCCTGCTGAGCCCTCTATCTGCATTTTTGTCATTTCTTCTGTCTCCTCCTCCTCTTCTTCCTCTCCTCCTCCTTTCTCCTCCTCCTCCTCCTTCTCTCCTCCTCCTCCTCCTCCTTCTTCTTCTTCTTCTCAGTTGTACTCTCACTCTGGCACCCAGGCTAGAGTGCAGTGGCACACTCCCAGCTATCACACCCTCAACTTCCTGAACTATAAGCATTTATCACCATACCCAGATAATTATTTTTTATTATTATTTTTTCTTTTTTTATTGTAGAGACAAGATCTTTCCAAGTTTCCCAAGCTGGTCTCAAACCCCTGGGCTTAGGAACCTCTGTCCCCCAGAGTTCTGGGATTACAGGTATGAGCTGCGGTGCTTGGCTTGCCATTGCCTCTTATATGGCCCTTTGAGATGGGCACTGTTTTGGCCCTGTTGTTGATGAGAAAACCAAGGCTTGGGGAATTTCAGTAATTTTCTGAAGCCACACTGCCAGTGAATAAGGGAGCTAGGCCTAAAGCCCAGAGATTTGATTCCTCTCTGTTTTTGTTTGCTCGTTGTGTTTGTTTTGTTTTGCTCCATTTTAGAGGTCCAGGAGACACAGGCACCAGTGAACAGCAGATGCTGCTCACTTGGAAACAGCCCTGGAGCCACACAGAGGCATGCAATTCAGATGGGCAGAAGCCTGCTATGCCCCCTAGGGGTACCAGGAGCCATGCCAGTGGGCCTGAGTCCCGGTGGCAGGAAGGAGGCCACAGCCACAATGGTTGGGTCAGGGCCCTTCTTTCCTCCATACAATGTAATGAATTCGTCCTTCTGTGGATTCTGACATAGACGTCCTGCTTCCTTGCGAACCCGCAACCCTCTTAGCCTCTCACAATTTCATTTCCTCCTCTACACAATAGGAATACTAATTCCTGGCATACAATTTTTTGCCATCCAGAATTTAATTATATCCTGAATGTGTGTTTTTGTAGTGTATGTGTGGTATGTTCTCTATGTTCTATATGCCAAACAGTGCTATTAGAACCACAAAGACAATGATGGGGAAAAGTTGGGTCACTTTTGTGATCAAACCTGAACAATTTTTATGATCTTGGCTGACCAGACTTTTTACTGTGTCACTGGAGAAACTCTTGAGAAGTGATAGAAAACTCTCATTTTTTTTAGTAGAAATAATATGATTGTGCTGAATACTGATTCACAACTACCCTTTGGAAAAGAGAAAGGGTGACAGAGAAAGAGGCTCATCATGCTGAGGGTCACTCATTCTTCTTGTAAGTGGCAGAACTCAGATTGAACCTACATCTGTGGAAGAGTGACTGAGGGCTCCACTATACCACATGATCCCTTGGAACTCTAGACACTTAACAAAAAGAAATCACGGAGGGGGACTGGTGACTTGGTGCTTGTCCATCTTCTTCACCCTTGGATCTTTGGGTTTTAGCAAGG
Source organism: Carlito syrichta (assembly GCF_000164805.1). NCBI lineage: Eukaryota > Metazoa > Chordata > Mammalia > Primates > Tarsiidae > Carlito > Carlito syrichta. Next base: position 2,474 of record NW_007222282.1, on the reverse strand, counting down.
TACTCAGCACACGACAGCCACTGAGAGGGTCTGTCCAATTGTATGGAAGAAAGAGACACCCCAGCCTGTCCATTGTTCTGTGTCTTCCTCTCTACAACCAGGACTCAAAACCACCAGGTTGCTTCCTGCTGCTCCCTGAGAAGGCAGGTGTCAGTTTCCTTCTCCTCACCTGAGCTATAAACCCATCTTTAGTGGCCAAGATGACAGTTTTCCTGGAATCTTTGTGCTTATAGCAGCTGAGTGTTTGTAAAGTGCTATAGAAAGCATCTCTCTCCCCAGCTCAGTCATAGTGGATGGGCTCATTTTCTAGCTCTGCCCGCCAATGAACTGACTCTATGGTTGATTAGGGTAATAAGGCTTATGAAGGCTCTCTGTCCTCCCCATGTCCTGCCTCAGAAAAGTTAACCCTGTCTATCAATACTGTCTGGCACCAGAAGAAAGTCCCTCTCCCTTCCTGCACCCAGCATCTGGTTGCCTGGAAAACCACGACAGAAGTCTAAAGCATCTTGGGTTTCTTTTTCATTTTCCCTGCCAGATCCCAAAAGCAAGCTGTATTTGTTGTAAGCAGAAACTTGGCACTGTAGAAATTGCCTTAACCCAGTCAAGAATGATTTCATCAACCTGCGTACATGTGATGCAGAAAGACAGGGACCACCACACCAGGTTCAGTGTCATTTGGTTATTGGGGCACAAAGTTGTAATTAACAGTGAAGGCTGAAGATGTATTATTTCAGAGGGAGCCAGGACTAGAATCAGTCTGTGTGTATGTGCATGTGTATGTATGTGTGTGTGTGTGTTCCCATGCACATGTGTTAAAATTGGCAACTTTATGAATTGTTGCTTGTTGTAGCCACATGCAAAAAGAAAGACTTTTCTTTTTCCAAAAAGACAAAAGTCTGTCTGGAAAGTATACATCCTTCTGACTTTGTTTGACAAAAGCCACAAAATTCAAAGTAAAGGTGTCAAGACTCTGCTTGGCTTATACACCATCTCGATCTCAACAGGAACGTTAGTCATGTTCAGATATAGCCAAAAGAGAAGCAAGAATTGTAAAAGTCACAGATAGGAAATTTCCCCTACCCCCATCCTTTGGCTTAACGCTGGGAGGGCCAGCCAGAGTTTAGGGCCAAACCTGGCAGCTGTTGCCTTTAATGTGTCCTGGCTTGTGCTACCTGTCTGTTCCCCAGGCTGAGAGGCATTGCATTTGTGGTGCATAGGACTGGAATTTCTCTCTTGCCAATGCTTCCCTGTGTCCCGCAGATATTAAATCTTTTGAGGAATCATCCAATCAAGCCCCATGAAGGAAGGTACTTCTTAGGGATTATGAGCCACACATCTAGTTCCCTAATTGACAGATGAGGATAGAGGGTCATAGAATGGGCAAGCATCTTGCCTGAAGTTACATAGCCAATGGGCAGTGAAACTAAAAGTTGAATTGTGTAGCTTACTCAGAAATCATTGTAAGAAGTACTTTATCTGACTTCCTTCATCTAATGATCGTTCAAGGAGATACTGACTCTTAGAGCCACCAGTCTCTTGGAAATTTCTTATCACTCAGTGAATAAATTGCAATGGAAGTAATAATAGAGAGGTATGCAACATGTCTGAAAAGATCTGTTTGCTATGTCTCCTTAGTAGAATTTTCTAAGAATATTTTGATTATTTTAAATCAAGAGTTGAAGTGTGGAATATTTCTACCATATAGCTAATTCCTTGTTTCTTATTCTAATACTTCCCTGCACTGCCTTTTCCTCTCCCTATACTTCTTGGAGTCCTGTGTGTTTAGTGCTATTTTCTTTTACAGTGGTTTTTCTCCTTGCTGGAAGGATATTTTAGAGACAAAGCAGTCTGAAGACATGAATTCATATGTTTTCCTCTTATAAATGGAGGCAGAGTAGATAAGCAGCAAGCAGCTAATATTCAGCCTAAGGAGACACCTGCCGTGGGTTCAAATCCTGTCATTTAAGAAAATCTGTATGACTTGGAAAACATTAATAACCCATCTAATCTGTGAAATGGGGAGGGGTAATATGGTTCTAAGTCATGATAAAGAATAAAAGAATCAACATGTGAAGTGATACACACAGTGACTAATAAATAAGAACTCAAGAAGGGGTAGCTGCTGTTATTTTATGACCAACTTGAAGGTTATAGAATAGACTCTAAGGCTGTGGGATAGACCAGGACTTATGGGGGGCCAGCCCCCCAAAAGAGATTAAGAGGGTCCCTGGAAGGTGGGGCAGCATCGGCAAATATTCTGGAGAAATAAGGAGAAAGAAAGAGACTGGACTCTGTCTAGTGCAGAAGCTGATTCTGTAGTAGGGATAGATATTGAAAGAAAGATGGAGGAATAGATATAAAAAGAAAGAAAGAAAGTGGACAACTGTTCAGTGAAATGAGCAGAAGCCATTTATTGGGACCAACCGTGAGTCTTTTATCCCAAACTTTCACATGTTAAATCACAAAGACTTTCA
>NW_007222281.1:0-481 GCF_000164805.1 Carlito syrichta | reverse complement strand
GACTTCTCATCAAAGGAGGCCAAATTGCGCTGACCTTTAAGTGTATAGAGGGCCATCTTCTGAAGACTTTCGGCTAAAAAGCACGGAACTCTCCCTAAGAAATGCCAGGTCCTTCCTGCTGAGCCCTCTATCTGCATTTTTGTCATTTCTTCTGTCTCCTCCTCCTCTTCTTCCTCTCCTCCTCCTCCTTCTCCTCCTCCTCCTCCTTCTCTCCTCCTCCTCCTCCTCCTTCTTCTTCTTCTTCTCAGTTGTACTCTCACTCTGTCACCCAGGCTAGAGTGCAGTGGCACACTCCCAGCTATCACACCCTCAACTTCCTGAACTATAAGCATTTATCACCATACCCAGATAATTTTTTTTTATTATTATTTTTTCTTTTTTTATTGTAGAGACAAGATCTTTCCAAGTTTCCCAAGCTGGTCTCAAACCCCTGGGCTTAGGAGACCTCTGTCCCCCAGAGTTCTGGGATTACAGGTATGAG
>NW_007222280.1:0-3859 GCF_000164805.1 Carlito syrichta | reverse complement strand
CTCCTCCTCCTTCTCCTCCTCCTCCTCCTTCTCTCCTCCTCCTCCTCCTCCTTCTTCTTCTTCTTCTCAGTTGTACTCTCACTCTGTCACCCAGGCTAGAGTGCAGTGGCACACTCCCAGCTATCACACCCTCAACTTCCTGAACTATAAGCATTTATCACCATACCCAGATAATTTTTTTTTATTATTATTTTTTCTTTTTTTATTGTAGAGACAAGATCTTTCCAAGTTTCCCAAGCTGGTCTCAAACCCCTGGGCTTAGGAACCTCTGTCCCCCAGAGTTCTGGGATTACAGGTATGAGCTGCGGTGCTTGGCTTGCCATTGCCTCTTATATGGCCCTTTGAGATGGGCACTGTTTTGGCCCTGTTGTTGATGAGAAAACCAAGGCTTGGGGAATTTCAGTAATTTTCTGAAGCCACACTGCCAGTGAATAAGGGAGCTAGGCCTAAAGCCCAGAGATTTGATTCCTCTCTGTTTTTGTTTGCTCGTTGTGTTTGTTTTGTTTTGCTCCATTTTAGAGGTCCAGGAGACACAGGCACCAGTGAACAGCAGATGCTGCTCACTTGGAAACAGCCCTGGAGCCACACAGAGGCATGCAATTCAGATGGGCAGAAGCCTGCTATGCCCCCTAGGGGTACCAGGAGCCATGCCAGTGGGCCTGAGTCCCGGTGGCAGGAAGGAGGCCACAGCCACAATGGTTGGGTCAGGGCCCTTCTTTCCTCCATACAATGTAATGAATTCGTCCTTCTGTGGATTCTGACATAGACGTCCTGCTTCCTTGCGAACCCGCAACCCTCTTAGCCTCTCACAATTTCATTTCCTCCTCTACACAATAGGAATACTAATTCCTGGCATACAATTTTTTGCCATCCAGAATTTAATTATATCCTGAATGTGTGTTTTTGTAGTGTATGTGTGGTATGTTCTCTATGTTCTATATGCCAAACAGTGCTATTAGAACCACAAAGACAATGATGGGGAAAAGTTGGGTCACTTTTGTGATCAAACCTGAACAATTTTTATGATCTTGGCTGACCAGACTTTTTACTGTGTCACTGGAGAAACTCTTGAGAAGTGATAGAAAACTCTCATTTTTTTTAGTAGAAATAATATGATTGTGCTGAATACTGATTCACAACTACCCTTTGGAAAAGAGAAAGGGTGACAGAGAAAGAGGCTCATCATGCTGAGGGTCACTCATTCTTCTTGTAAGTGGCAGAACTCAGATTGAACCTACATCTGTGGAAGAGTGACTGAGGGCTCCACTATACCACATGATCCCTTGGAACTCTAGACACTTAACAAAAAGAAATCACGGAGGGGGACTGGTGACTTGGTGCTTGTCCATCTTCTTCACCCTTGGATCTTTGGGTTTTAGCAAGGTACTCAGCACACGACAGCCACTGAGAGGGTCTGTCCAATTGTATGGAAGAAAGAGACACCCCAGCCTGTCCATTGTTCTGTGTCTTCCTCTCTACAACCAGGACTCAAAACCACCAGGTTGCTTCCTGCTGCTCCCTGAGAAGGCAGGTGTCAGTTTCCTTCTCCTCACCTGAGCTATAAACCCATCTTTAGTGGCCAAGATGACAGTTTTCCTGGAATCTTTGTGCTTATAGCAGCTGAGTGTTTGTAAAGTGCTATAGAAAGCATCTCTCTCCCCAGCTCAGTCATAGTGGATGGGCTCATTTTCTAGCTCTGCCCGCCAATGAACTGACTCTATGGTTGATTAGGGTAATAAGGCTTATGAAGGCTTCCTCTGTCCCTCCCCATGTCCTTGCCTCAGAAAGTTAACCCTGTCTATCAATACTGTCTGGCACCAGAAGAAAGTCCCTCTCCCTTCCTGCACCCAGCATCTGGTTGCCTGGAAACCACGACAGAAGTCTAAAGCATCTTGGGTTTCTTTTTCATTTCCCTGCCAGATCCCAAAAGCAAGCTGTATTTGTTGTAAGCAGAAACTTGGCACTGTAGAAATTGCCTTAACCCAGTCAAGAATGATTTCATCAACCTGCGTACATGTGATGCAGAAAGACAGGGACCACCACACCAGGTTCAGTGTCATTTGGTTATTGGGGCACAAAGTTGTAATTAACAGTGAAGGCTGAAGATGTATTATTTCAGAGGGAGCCAGGACTAGAATCAGTCTGTGTGTATGTGCATGTGTATGTATGTGTGTGTGTGTGTTCCCATGCACATGTGTTAAAATTGGCAACTTTATGAATTGTTGCTTGTTGTAGCCACATGCAAAAAGAAAGACTTTTCTTTTTCCAAAAAGACAAAAGTCTGTCTGGAAAGTATACATCCTTCTGACTTTGTTTGACAAAAGCCACAAAATTCAAAGTAAAGGTGTCAAGACTCTGCTTGGCTTATACACCATCTCGATCTCAACAGGAACGTTAGTCATGTTCAGATATAGCCAAAAGAGAAGCAAGAATTGTAAAAGTCACAGATAGGAAATTTCCCCTACCCCCATCCTTTGGCTTAACGCTGGGAGGGCCAGCCAGAGTTTAGGGCCAAACCTGGCAGCTGTTGCCTTTAATGTGTCCTGGCTTGTGCTACCTGTCTGTTCCCCAGGCTGAGAGGCATTGCATTTGTGGTGCATAGGACTGGAATTTCTCTCTTGCCAATGCTTCCCTGTGTCCCGCAGATATTAAATCTTTTGAGGAATCATCCAATCAAGCCCCATGAAGGAAGGTACTTCTTAGGGATTATGAGCCACACATCTAGTTCCCTAATTGACAGATGAGGATAGAGGGTCATAGAATGGGCAAGCATCTTGCCTGAAGTTACATAGCCAATGGGCAGTGAAACTAAAAGTTGAATTGTGTAGCTTACTCAGAAATCATTGTAAGAAGTACTTTATCTGACTTCCTTCATCTAATGATCGTTCAAGGAGATACTGACTCTTAGAGCCACCAGTCTCTTGGAAATTTCTTATCACTCAGTGAATAAATTGCAATGGAAGTAATAATAGAGAGGTATGCAACATGTCTGAAAAGATCTGTTTGCTATGTCTCCTTAGTAGAATTTTCTAAGAATATTTTGATTATTTTAAATCAAGAGTTGAAGTGTGGAATATTTCTACCATATAGCTAATTCCTTGTTTCTTATTCTAATACTTCCCTGCACTGCCTTTTCCTCTCCCTATACTTCTTGGAGTCCTGTGTGTTTAGTGCTATTTTCTTTTACAGTGGTTTTTCTCCTTGCTGGAAGGATATTTTAGAGACAAAGCAGTCTGAAGACATGAATTCATATGTTTTCCTCTTATAAATGGAGGCAGAGTAGATAAGCAGCAAGCAGCTAATATTCAGCCTAAGGAGACACCTGCCGTGGGTTCAAATCCTGTCATTTAAGAAAATCTGTATGACTTGGAAAACATTAATAACCCATCTAATCTGTGAAATGGGGAGGGGTAATATGGTTCTAAGTCATGATAAAGAATAAAAGAATCAACATGTGAAGTGATACACACAGTGACTAATAAATAAGAACTCAAGAAGGGGTAGCTGCTGTTATTTTATGACCAACTTGAAGGTTATAGAATAGACTCTAAGGCTGTGGGATAGACCAGGACTTATGGGGGGCCAGCCCCCCAAAAGAGATTAAGAGGGTCCCTGGAAGGTGGGGCAGCATCGGCAAATATTCTGGAGAAATAAGGAGAAAGAAAGAGACTGGACTCTGTCTAGTGCAGAAGCTGATTCTGTAGTAGGGATAGATATTGAAAGAAAGATGGAGGAATAGATATAAAAAGAAAGAAAGAAAGTGGACAACTGTTCAGTGAAATGAGCAGAAGCCATTTATTGGGACCAACCGTGAGTCTTTTATCCCAAACTTTCACATGTTAAATCACAAAGACTTTCA
>NW_007222279.1:0-1047 GCF_000164805.1 Carlito syrichta | reverse complement strand
GATGTGTTTAATTTTTAAATCAAGAAGAAGAAAATAATCAGGAATTCCTATCAATTGCATTGCAAACTGATTGTTATCTAGCTAGACAGGAGAGGTGTAGAGTTAAGGATCCAAATCTGTGTGTTTGAATCCTGATGATGTCACTTCTTGGCTGTGGAACTTTTTTTTAAGAGTTGTGGGGTACATGGGAGGGTTTACTGCATAAGTAAATTCCGTGCAAGTGAGACTTGGGCTTCTATCGAGCCTATCTCCCCCGATAGTGAATCTGGTACCCGTGCCCTTTCTTCCTCCTTCCTCCCTCTCTCCCTTAGCAGTGTCCAGAGTCTGTTGCTCCCATCTGTGTGCCTGTGTGACCAGTGGTCAGGGCCTACTGATGGCTGAAAACATGCAGTATTCAGTTTTTTGTTTCTGTGACATTCACTTAGAATGCTGGTCTCCAGCTGCATTCATGTTGCTGCAGAGACATGATTTTGTTCTTCTTTATAGCTGTACAGTATTCATCTTGTATATGTATCACGTTGTCTTTACCCAGTCTGCTTTCCATGAGCATCGGGATTGGTTCTGTGTTTTTGGTATTGTGAATAGTGCTGCAGTAAACATACGGGTGCAGGTGATTTGGGTAGAGCAATTTATGTTCCTCTTGGTATATTCCCAGAAGTGGGATTGCTGGGTCATATGATGGCTCAATTTTTAGTTGTCTGAGAAATGCCACTCTGCTTTCTACAGTTGAGCTAGTTTACATTCCCACCAACAGTGTAAAAATGTCCCCCTTTCTTGAGAGCCTTGCCAGCACCTGTTTTTGTTGCTGTTGTTGTTTTTTGGGAATTTTGTTGTTGTTGTTGTTTTTGTTTACTTTTTAATTATATTGACTTTGAAACTTTAGGCAAGTGAATTCTGTTCTCTGGGCTTAATTTTTTCATGACTCATAGAACTGTTTTGATGTTAAAATGTGTTATTGAATATAGTGTACCAAGATCAGTGCCTGATACATATGAGCATTTGCAAAATGTTACCTGTTAGCACTTTGGATGAGAACATTTATTTGAA
>NW_007222278.1:0-692 GCF_000164805.1 Carlito syrichta | reverse complement strand
AAGAGACAAAAAAAAAAAATCTAGACCTTTGCTGCACAAGATACAGTGTTACATAGAGCTGCCAGGGTGGAGGAAGACGGTCTCCAAAGACCAGGGACAAGAGGGCTAGAAAGCCTTGAATGCCAACTGCAAGCAGGAGGTGCCTGCAGTGTCCCCAGGCCCAGGAGGGTATACATGTGTTTCACATTCATCGTGGAGGGAAAATTTAAGCAAAAATGACCCTCTGGAAATTGCCTGAACAGTCTCCAGAGAAAAGAATATAACTGCTATTGGCAGCATGAAAACTCTTACAAGTTAGATGGACTAGTTAAAAGAAAAGTGATTTATATAGTGTCCCTTAATAAATGAAATCAGTGGTAAAGTTTACAAAAGTTTGTAGGAAGTTCTGTCTGTAGTTCCCACAGGAGACACAGGAATCAAAGTAGTTTCTAAACAGAACTTCTCTACTATTTCTGGCCTATGGAATTTGAAGAGTGCATGCCAGTCTGGTCTAAGTCAGAAATTTAAACTGGTGTGCTTATTGCACTAATTTTTTTTTTTTTTTTGAGTCGGAGTCTCACTCTGTCGCCCAGCCTGGAGTGCAGTGGCCACTCCCGGCCACCACAGCCTCGACCTGCTGGACTCCAGTGATCCTTTTGCCTCAGCCTTCCAGGTAGCTGGAACTACAGGCACATGCTACCATGCCCGGCTAA
>NW_007222277.1:0-822 GCF_000164805.1 Carlito syrichta | reverse complement strand
CCTCACTCGGGTGTAGTAGAAAAACAGTTTCAAAGTAGGAAGGTCAATTTTACACTATTATTTTGCTAATAGGTATAATGTGTCTCCTAGATATCTCCTAATACTGATCATCTGGATTTACTATATAATCTTTGCCTGATACTGCAGACTGCACTATAAGAACCAATTCTGGATACACATTACAAATCATGGTTTTTCTGTTTTGTTTTTTTTTGAGTTGGAGTCTCACTCTGTCGCCCAGACTGGAGTGCAGTGGCCGCTCCCGGCCACCACAGCCTCGACCTGCTGGGCTTCGGCAATCCTTCTGCCTCAGCCTTCCAAGTAGCCGGAATTACAGGCATGCGCTACCACGCCCGGCTGATTTTTTGATTTATTGTAGAGATGAGGTCTCGCTGCCTAGGCGGGTCTCGAACCCGCGGGCTCAGGCAATCCACTCACCTCAGCCTCCCAAAGGCGCAGGATTACAGGCTGAGCCACCGAGCCCAGCTACAAATCATGTTTTTAACTTCAAAGATTTAATAAATGTTGTTGACTTCCCATGGTTCACTCACTTTTAAGTGTTTTTATAACCTAGATCAATTACTTCAATTTTTGACTCTAGGAAAAAAACCATAGATGTATTTATCAAAACAAATAGGATAAAATCCAATTAGCTCATCACATCAGAAGTTCAGCACAGGGTAACTGAATATGAAATACAAACACTGCCAAACATTGTAAAGATTACCTCAGAAAATGCACCAAAGAGCAGAACTTAAATCAGAGGAACTACAGAGCAGCCACTAATGCATCAAGAATGAACTGCAAGCAAAGGTTGAAAGG
>NW_007222276.1:0-1818 GCF_000164805.1 Carlito syrichta | reverse complement strand
CGGTAGTATCATGCACCCTACTCCAGTCTCACTAATCTTTTCTTGTTATTAATAATTAATTAATCCAACCTTTGCTGATGTGCCAAAGTTCAACAGACAAAAATCAAGCTAACCTTCATTGGGAAGACCCCATTTATCTTCCCACTTTTTCCTGATTTCTTTCCCCCTTCTTACTACAAGAATGACTGAGAAAAAAAAATTTGTATCACAGTATGATGCCTCTAGCATGTATAAAAATTATTGACAGTCATTTTTCCATCAGCATTTTCTCACTGGCCAGGTCCTAAGTCTCTCCCTGTCCCTTCTCCTTAGTAGCTGGCTACTATATGTTTACTGATTAATTTGTATCAAATGTTCTCCTAGCAACCAACACTAGAATAGGATTAGATACTTTTGTAAAAGGCTGTTTCCTGTTAAAGAAGTTTAGACTTTCTAAAACATCATACACAGAAACTAAAAATCTTTAAACAAACAGTAATGTGATTTCTTCATACTTTAAAAAATAATTTCAGTCAATTACTTTCTATTGTTGTTTTTATTTGGGAAAAATCATCCATTTTTTTCTATTTTAAAAATTTGCAGCTGTGGACACACCTCCATTTAAAATGCAGTTAATCTTTACAGGTTAGGAATATATATTACATACTTTGAATACATCCACAAATAATTCATGTCATTTTGTAACTGTCAGTGCAAGACATGGAAATGAATAGATCTAGTTTCTAATGGCCAGTTTAGTTATACAGAAAACACAGTAAATTTTCCTATAAAACATTAATTAATTTCCACTTTTTGAATAAAAATAACATTAAAACCCCAAAGTTTTAATTAGGATTGACTTTAACTGAAAAGTAAATAAACATATTTTACTACTTCTTAGAATGTGTCACTGTGTTATTATTTATGTGGAGGCTTCGATAACAATTTACAATATCAAAGCATTATTTGATAGAAATAACAGACATAAAAGAAAATATAACATGTATAATAAATCATGTCTAGTAATATTAAGTAAACTGGCCAATATAACATGATGGTTATCTAGCAGGTCTTTGAAATAAGTAGAAATACTGTATTATGCCCCATTAAGATTTAATCTAGGAGAGAATGATACAACAGCGAAAAGTAAGATATGTTAGTGAGATCAATAACAGTTTTAGGTTTTAAAGCGATTGAGTTTAAAAGTGATAAACTTGAGGAAGTGAGACATTTTAAATGTCAATAAAAAGCCAAAGATTCAAAAATAAAACATATACTTTAATCATTTGGTGAATAAAATAGAATATTTTTTCCCAGGTGTAAAAATAAAGCAGCAAATCCGTTACGTGAAAATACATGACCAGACCAGTTTAGCTATTATGGTGATTAAACCTAAAATAGTAGAAGAGTGCCATTTGTGCAGTTTTCCTTTTCCACTAATCATTTATTGTTTTCTATGTGGCTATTTCTTTTTTTTTTTTTTTTTGAGTTGGAGTCTCACCCTGTCGCCCAGACTGGAGTGCAGTGGCCGCTCTCGGCCACCGCAGCCTCGACCCGCTGGGCTCCGCCGATCCTTCCGCCTCAGCCTCCGAGTAGCCGGAACTACAGGCAGCGCTACCACGCCCGGCTGATTTTTTGATTTATTGTAGAGATGAGGTTTCGCTGCCCAGGCGGGTCTCGAACCCGCGGGCTCAGGCAATCCACTCACCTCAGCCTCCCAAAGGCACGGGATTACAGGCTGAGCCACTGAGCCCGGCTTGTGGGTTTATCATAGATGACGCTTACTATTTTGAGGTATGTTCCTTCTATTCCTAGGTGTTTGAGGGTTTTTATCAAGAA
>NW_007222275.1:0-750 GCF_000164805.1 Carlito syrichta | reverse complement strand
CGACAAAGGCCTACCATCTAGGATCTACAAGGAGCTCAAACGTGCCAAAAAGAAAAAAACAAGCAGCCCCATTACAAAGTGGGCAAAATATATGAATAGACACTTCTCAAAAGAAGACATACAAGCAGCCAACAGATGCATGAAACCATACTCAGCCTTACTAGTCATCAAAGAAATGCAAATTAAAACCATACTGAGATACCACCTAGTTCCAATCAGGATGGCCATCATCAATAATTCAAAAACAACAGATATTAATGAGTATGCAGCAAAAAGGGAAAACATCTATGTTGTGGGAATGTAAACTAGTACAGTCTCTGTGGAAAATAATGTAGAAATTCCTAAAAGATCTAAAAATCAACCTCCCATATGACCTCACAACCCCTCTACTGGGAATATACCTGGAGGAACTCAACTCACTCTATGAAAAAGATACCTACACATGCATGTTTATTGCAACATTATTTACAATAGCAAAACCATGGAACCAACCATGCTGCCCATCGAAAGAGGATTGGATAAAAAAAAAGTATATGGTACATATATACGAGTATTACGTAGCCATAAAGAACAAAATTATGAACTTTGCAGTAACTTGGATGGACTTAGAGATTATAATACTGAGTGATCTATCATAGAAACAAAGAACCGAGTAGCATATGTTCTCATTCATAAGCGGACCTTGAACAACTATTGTAATACTATACAAAAGGGATTGGCAGTAGTGAGAGACTGCCAGGGGAGGGAGGG
>NW_007222274.1:0-2047 GCF_000164805.1 Carlito syrichta | reverse complement strand
AAAAAATGGGGAGTGACCCGAATTCCAGGAAATCTACCCCATTCCCAGGTAATACATGAATATTATTTCCCTTGCTTTTATTTTCAATGCTTGCATTAAAGAAAACTTGTATTTTAGCCCCTTCACTTCCCACCTAGTGAGAAGCTGATTTGTGAATCACATTACCACTTCTTCATATTATAGCCATAAAATTAAAGGTTGTCCTTTTTACCCCTACTTTTGGTTTCATAAGTTTTGTGACATTGGACAGGAAAGAACCCACTGGGGCAAAGCTGACTTTGTCAATAACAAGACAATGAAAGAACTGTGAGTTTCCTGAGGCAGTAAATTGTGGGACAGCAAATACACTGTGAAACTAATGATGGGTAAAGGATATTTTTAGAATGATCAAGATTCCTTTGGTTCATTTCCATCTATGGCTGATCCAAAAGATTCACAATAGGGTTTTCATACATGATTAACGCCTGTCCTTTGTGGCTGGTGGAATGGGGGAAAACTTTATAAATATATGACCTGATTTTAAGCATCTAGGGGTAAGCAAAAAGTTTTTCTTATATTTTCTTCTCAATTGCCTTGAGCTCAAAATAATCTTTATGCAAAAGTGGCATATTTTGCTACTCTTCACTTCATAAATCCTACTCAATTCCAAAGCAATTATATTTTTAAAGCAAGAGAATGTGATGAGATATATAAGCTCTTTCAAATGAATAGTTTAACATAAACATTAAGAAGCTGGCTCTGGAGTCATATTTAGTGTGAGTCCTTATCTCACAATTAAAAGTTATGAAGCCCTGACTTCACTTTTCTTATCTGTAAAATGGGAGGGGTTGGGAGATTTTTTTCTTATTTTATAGGGATGAAGAGAGGATTACATAATAAAATACATTTAAAGGACTTATATATCCCTGGACTACAGGAAACATTCAATAAATGTTTGGTCATACAAATATATTTTGAGAATAAATATATTACATTCAAACATGAAATGTGAGATGAAAAAAGAATTTACAGATGTGCTTATTGGAGAAGCCATGATTACATGTAAGTGTCACAAGTAAAAGGACAGAGTGATGTTTCTTTATAAATATTTCATTGAAGAATTCATTTTCTATAGAATACATTTAACTCAGTCCCATGTAGAAAAACCTTCAGAATGTAGCCAAGAGTCTCAGATTTTCTTTTTAAAATATTGTCACTGTGCTGGAAAAAAAAACTAGGGAATTATATTTGGTAGATTTGATTTTTTTTTTTTTTTTGCTATCTTGAAGCTTACTGTCTAAAATGAGTTTGCATAAACAGCAGTTGATCTTTTAGAAATTATAACATATAGAACATGATTCAGTTAGATGTAAGGTAATCTCCATTACTTCTAATTACTGCAAGTAGCCCACTTTAATCTTACCATAATATTTTAAAATCAGTAACCAGCCCTGATATTTTGCATAGTATTGGAGATAATATAGAGGACATTTTGAAAGTCAATAACAGTAAATTTATGATGCTTATTAATATTTTTAAACATGAAAATAACAAGAAGCATAGGTTTTGAAGCTTAATTTTTTAGAAATATATGGTTTAAAGAATTAATAATTAAATAACCAAATCTAGAATCCAGTCATTTTTTTCATGTTTCAACCCAATTTTTTCTTTCTCCTTTGAAAGTGAATTGAAGTATTTCATGAGTTTCAGTTGTGCAGTATTTAATAACTAATAATTAATTGGTAACAATATACTCTACTACAATGGGATAATGACCATTTAGTCAATGAGATACTAAAATATATGCACTTTGAGTCACATCTCAATTAGTCATCCAAAAATGTATTAAAATATTCTAAAAACTGTGAGGAATGTTGAAAAGGGTGTTAAATATTTTCAAGGTGTTTACAATCCAGAGAAAAATATACTAGTAATGCAAATATGAGAAGAAATAACATAATAGAATGTATAATGGAATACAAGGGATGTTTCTGAAAAACTCTAAAATAACAGGTAAGTCTACAAGGCTATCAGCATTTCTAGCAGTCATGCCACTTATACCCTGAAG
>NW_007222273.1:0-790 GCF_000164805.1 Carlito syrichta | reverse complement strand
CTCCATTACTTCTAATTACTGCAAGTAGCCCACTTTAATCTTACCATAATATTTTAAAATCAGTAACCAGCCCTGATATTTTGCATAGTATTGGAGATAATATAGAGGACATTTTGAAAGTCAATAACAGTAAATTTATGATGCTTATTAATATTTTTAAACATGAAAATAACAAGAAGCATAGGTTTTGAAGCTTAATTTTTTAGAAATATATGGTTTAAAGAATTAATAATTAAATAACCAAATCTAGAATCCAGTCATTTTTTTCATGTTTCAACCCAATTTTTTCTTTCTCCTTTGAAAGTGAATTGAAGTATTTCATGAGTTTCAGTTGTGCAGTATTTAATAACTAATAATTAATTGGTAACAATATACTCTACTACAATGGGATAATGACCATTTAGTCAATGAGATACTAAAATATATGCACTTTGAGTCACATCTCAATTAGTCATCCAAAAATGTATTAAAATATTCTAAAAACTGTGAGGAATGTTGAAAAGGGTGTTAAATATTTTCAAGGTGTTTACAATCCAGAGAAAAATATACTAGTAATGCAAATATGAGAAGAAATAACATAATAGAATGTATAATGGAATACAAGGGATGTTTCTGAAAAACTCTAAAATAACAGGTAAGTCTACAAGGCTATCAGCATTTCTAGCAGTCATGCCACTTATACCCTGAAGAACTCAAATCACTGTATAAAAAAGATACCTGCACACATATGTTTATCGCAGCGTTGTTCACAATAGCAAGAATCTGGAAACAGTCATGCTGTCCATCAAAA
>NW_007222272.1:0-755 GCF_000164805.1 Carlito syrichta | reverse complement strand
ATTGAGTACCCTTTTAGGATTTCCAAAGTAAGGAAACAAATGGCAAGTATTAAATAAGTCATTTTTTGATTCACTAATATTGTTACTCTTAGTTTTTCTAAGATTTCATGAATTGGGGATATTTAAATTTATTGTAGCTGATGATTATAGTGAAATATTACAGTAAGTCCCCTACATACAAACCTTCAAGCTATAAATTTTATGCATTCATACAGTTTTTTCATGTATTTTATTGCTCTCCATCAGGTGTCAGTATAGCCTATTAAATACATATAGTACTATATAGCTGGTTGTGTTAGTTGGTTACCTAGGCTAACTTTTTTGGACTTACAGCAAATGGACTTATGAATGTGCTCTTGGAACTGAACTCATTCGTGTGTTTCTGTATTTCATTTTACCTCTGAGCAGAGACACTTGTGAGGTTAATTTTATGTAACACGAATGGCCACAAATGCTTTCACTCTATTAGTAGATTACTTTGGTGGAGACATCATTAGTCTTGTCTGACCATTTCCTGTAACTTTTAAAGTGTCCTCAGTCTTGGTTGACTTAACTCTGTACATTAAAGTTGTCAGAATGCACTAAGGGAGTATTGCATTCCTTTAACTGTGCTCACCTCAATTCTGCAGGGACATGGCCTTTTTTCATAAGCTCTTCTTTAGAGAATGAGTCTATTATGAGCACAGTAGTTTGTGTTTGCCACAGCAGATTTTATACAGGAAATTGTATCAATGCGAGTTTGCTCAAAGGAGGAC
>NW_007222271.1:0-2286 GCF_000164805.1 Carlito syrichta | reverse complement strand
TTGGACTTACAGCAAATGGACTTATGAATGTGCTCTTGGAACTGAACTCATTCGTGTGTTTCTGTATTTCATTTTACCTCTGAGCAGAGACACTTGTGAGGTTAATTTTATGTAACACGAATGGCCACAAATGCTTTCACTCTATTAGTAGATTACTTTGGTGGAGACATCATTAGTCTTGTCTGACCATTTCCTGTAACTTTTAAAGTGTCCTCAGTCTTGGTTGACTTAACTCTGTACATTAAAGTTGTCAGAATGCACTAAGGGAGTATTGCATTCCTTTAACTGTGCTCACCTCAATTCTGCAGGGACATGGCCTTTTTTCATAAGCTCTTCTTTAGAGAATGAGTCTATTATGAGCACAGTAGTTTGTGTTTGCCACAGCAGATTTTATACAGGAAATTGTATCAATGCGAGTTTGCTCAAAGGAGGACCAAGGTGTCACTAGAATCCTAACTAATTGGACCCAAAACAACAACAACAACAACAACAAATGTATATATATATATATATATATATATATATATACATACACACCTTAATGACCTTGTTGAAGTGTATCACTTTCATTAGAACTGTAATTAGACAGAATGTTTAGCAAATTAATGAATTTATCTTCACATGTTAGTAAGTTGTACATAACTAAGTCTTGGTTGGTGATCTCAGAAGTCACCTTTACAGAAAAATATAATCTAGGTTTAGATCTCTGAAAACAAATGCAATACAACTAGCCATCCATCTATGTAGGTTCCACATCTGCAGATTTAACCAACCATGGATCAAAGATATTTAGAAAAAAACAATATAACAATAAAAAATAGTATAATAAAAATAAGGCATAATAAAAACAATATAGTATAACAACTATTTCCAGAGCATCTACATTGTATTAGGTATTATAAGTAACCTGGAGATGATTTAGAGTATATGGTAGGATGTGCATAAGTTATATGCAAACACGATGCCATTTTATATCAGGGGCTTGTGCATCCATGGATTTTGGCTTCTCTAGGGCCCTGCAGATATTGAGGGTTGACTGTACTATTTTAAACAGACCTTGGAAATGCAAGCACTTTTTCCATTAAAAATGCAGCTTCACAAACTGCCCTCATCACCCTGACCCTCCCTGGTTCTCTCCTTTATTCTTCCTTTCTTGTCTCCAGATGACACATGGGTTCTATGTGCCTATGATCTGAATCTCTCACAAGATTGTAAGTGCCCAGAGGCAGAAATTTTTGTCTCTTTTGTTCACTGCTAAATCTAGAATTCCTGGAACATGTCCAGCACCTAGGCATTCACGTCATAGGTGTTGAATGAATGAGTGAGTAAATGAATGATTTTCACACAATCACCAAAGCCTTTCATGAAGGCTTTAAAGTTAACTTTTAAAAATAGATACCATTCTTCTCCATAAAAATGTAATCAGGACTCAACATGTATGTGAATTGTCTCTATACATAATCATGTATTTGAGGAATAAACCCAACCTTAAGCTGAGGAATGAACTGATTTTGATCCTTGTTACCTTAGCCTACTTGGACAAGAAATTTCCTACTCTATTATTATTTTTAAGATAAAGGGTAGATTAAAAGGAGAATCCCAGTTCCGTATAAAAGCAAAGGTACTTTGGGAATACTCTGTTCTCCAATTTTCATTATACATAATGAAAAAAATAGTTTGGGAACTAACTTCTGGTCTCCCAGGGCAGCAATAAATGAATGTCATGAGTTTATCAGATTGTTGAGAAGAAGTCATTTACTATTTTAGCAGAGAGAGTACTGAGGAACCCTCTGATCTTTAATACTCAGTGCGCATGTGTTTCAAATGAAAAAGATGAATTCTGTAATACATTACACTTAGAAACCCGATTTCCTCAAAAGTATGTCATTCTTTCTGAGGATAATACTGCTAAGACATTTTGTTTCAGAGCCTATTTAACTCACAGTTATTTTCTATTTCTCAGATTACTCTTTTGGGAAAAGACTGTATTATGCATGGGTACATGCTGAAACTGGGAAAACCGTTTCTGACTCAGCGGCAGTGTCACTATTTTTACTTCTTTCCAAATATACTTGAATGGAGAGGAGAGGGAGAGTCACGGGTAAGCTGGAGGCAGTCCTGCCAAGTTCACCTTGCAGTGTGTCCAATGTCATGTGGCTATCGCATGTTAGTGACATGTTTTATAAAATATCCTCCTGAACTCTGTGTATCTATTTCACATTGCATACATGAGACGGTAATGTTCCAACTTTAATCTTTAAAACTTCCAAGGAAAGGAAAAACTTT
>NW_007222270.1:0-734 GCF_000164805.1 Carlito syrichta | reverse complement strand
TGTCAGAATGCACTAAGGGAGTAATGCATTCCTTAACTGTGCTCACCTCAAATTCTGCAGGGACATGGCCTTTTTTCATAAGCTCTTCTTTAGAGAATGAGTCTATTATGAGCACAGTAGTTTGTGTTTGCCACAGCAGATTTTATACAGGAAATTGTATCAATGCGAGTTTGCTCAAAGGAGGACCAAGGTGTCACTAGAATCCTAACTAATTGGACCCAAAACAACAACAACAACAACAACAACAACAAATGTATATATATATATATATATATATATATATATATATATACACACCTTAATGACCTTGTTGAAGTGTATCACTTTCATTAGAACTGTAATTAGACAGAATGTTTAGCAAATTAATGAATTTATCTTCACATGTTAGTAAGTTGTACATAACTAAGTCTTGGTTGGTGATCTCAGAAGTCACCTTTACAGAAAAATATAATCTAGGTTTAGATCTCTGAAAACAAATGCAATACAACTAGCCATCCATCTATGTAGGTTCCACATCTGCAGATTTAACCAACCATGGATCAAAGATATTTAGAAAAAAACAATATAACAATAAAAAATAGTATAATAAAAATAAGGCATAATAAAAACAATATAGTATAACAACTATTTCCAGAGCATCTACATTGTATTAGGTATTATAAGTAACCTGGAGATGATTTAGAGTATATGGTAGGATGTGCATAAGTTATATGCAAACACGATGCCATTTTATA
>NW_007222269.1:0-821 GCF_000164805.1 Carlito syrichta | reverse complement strand
CTTCTTTCCAAATATACTTGAATGGAGAGGAGAGGGAGAGTCACGGGTAAGCTGGAGGCAGTCTGCCAAGTTCACTTTGCAGTGTGTCCAATGTCAAGTGGCTATCGCATGTTAGTGACATGTTTTATAAAATATCCTCCTGAACTCTGTGTATCTATTTCACATTGCATACATGAGACGGTAATGTTCCAACTTTAATCTTTAAAACTTCCAAGGAAAGGAAAAACTTTGTATTATTGGAGAAGAGAGCATGCCATTTAATGACGTCAAAAGCATGACATCAGCAGATAGGTTTAAAAAGGCTAGAGAGTAAGCTGTTGGGTAGATCAAAAAAAGAAAAGACAAGCTTGAACTTTGGAGTCAGACTTAGGTGTTCAGATCTACCTCTCAGTGTCTCTTGGACTATGAACACATCACATTGACCCTCCAAGCCTCAGTTTTCTCATTTGTGAAATGAGAGAAATGGAAATCATAACAATGGCATCAGGCCTCTGCATTCACAGATTCTGCATCCTCAGATTCAACCAATCAAGGAGGGAAAACATTTGGGGGGGGGAATAACAATGCAACAGAAAACAGTATAGTACAGCAACTATTTATAGAGCATTTACACTCTATTAGGTATTATAAATAATCTAGAGATGATTAAAAGTCTACAGGAGGATTGCATAGGTTATATACAAATACTACATCGTTTTATAAACAGAACTTGAGCATCCCTGGATTTTGGTATCCTGCTGGGTCATAGAACCAACCTCCTGTGGATACCGAAAGATGACTGTTACTATAATATTTCCATGTTTATATGAAGTCAGGTGCTG
>NW_007222268.1:0-992 GCF_000164805.1 Carlito syrichta | reverse complement strand
TTACACTCTATTAGGTATTATAAATAATCTAGAGATGATTAAAAGTCTACAGGAGGATTGCATAGGTTATATACAAATACTACATCGTTTTATAAACAGAACTTGAGCATCCCTGGATTTTGGTATCCTGCTGGGTCATAGAACCAACCTCCTGTGGATACCGAAAGATGACTGTTACTATAATATTTCCATGTTTATATGAAGTCAGGTGCTGTTAAAAAAACAAACTGAAACTGTTTAGCACCCTTTAGGGGTCCAACCCTCATTTTATAAAGAGGAAACCAGAACTTAGAAAGGGAACGTCTGGCACCACGCACATAGCTGGACAGTAGGGGCTGGGGGTAGTCTAGACCCAGTACTGCTTGTGCTGTCAGTCTCTCCACTATATAGCCTCTCCCAGCGCAGTCAAGTAAGATCTTGTAAACTGTGATGCTTGGCACAGAGATGCTGTTGCCAAATGACACTTTCTTTAGTCTCCACCTTGTCAGAAATGCGTAGGTGGGTCATAAAACAGACAGGAAGATATAGCACCTTCTAAGATGTTTTCCAGAGCTAATGTTGGTGAACAAGATGAAAAGAAATTTCTGATCCACACCATGCCTTTCAGCAATCAGGCAATATCTACTAGGTGCTTGCTATGTAAGGAGTCCAGGGTTTGTCACTCTGGAAGAAGCAACCCTTCCCACCATGGAAGGCATGCCATCTGCTCCTTGCGAGGGCCTGTGAGTCATCGTAAGCAGGACAGTGGTCTCAGACATTAAAAACACTCATTTATGTGTCGGACGTATTAGAATACCACCCATCATTTCTCCAGTAGTCAGGAGTGTGGAAAACAGTAGTCCTAAATCTTATATATTTGACTTTGGACTGTTTTAATCTCTGTTAGTAAAGTTGCCATTTAATTATGAATAATTGCATATTGGTAAACTCCTTTTTTTCCCATTTTTATTTTAGATTCGGGGATACAGGTCCATGTTTTTACATAGATATAT
>NW_007222267.1:0-2975 GCF_000164805.1 Carlito syrichta | reverse complement strand
ATATTATCAAAATAGTATTAACTGACATGATGATATCACCCAACATTTCCCAAGCTGCTGTGTTAGAACTGATCTCCACACCTTTGCTCACGTGAGTTGTCTGCAGGGATTCCTTGTTCCCTCACAACTTTATTGATAGAATTTAGGTGAGTGCACAGTACACAAAGTATACTTGTGATTCATGACCATCCAAAATCAGTTCTGTGTGCAGGGAACAGCTTTGCTGGATTTTCTTATTGACACATTTCTTTCTTTGAAATATTCTTTGAAATATTATAATTTGAACTTTTATGTGTCCCTTTGTCTCCATCTCCCCATGACTTCTAGAATATTATCAAAGGAAGAAAAATGTCATTTTTAAAAAAACTTATTTTAAGCTGGTAGTTTTTGGTATTATGACTTATTAATTTAATTCAAGAACTCATGAGATAATTTGAAGTAATTTTTAATTTTTGTTTTATAACTAGCAAAATTTACTGACAATAGAACAAATTCTTTCTGTGGAAGAAATTCAGATTAAACACAAAACTGTATTTTGTTCAGAATAAAAGGAGGAAAACACTTTGTCTTACAATATGAAGTGAGTTTTTATTTTTTCTTAGGACAATTATATAGATATTCAGAAAAGATGGCTGCTTGACTATCAAAAATGTTCTTACTCCATGCTTAATCACTTACAAACTTAGTAATTATAAATGCCCCAAGTATAAGGCTTTTAGCAAATGAGCTGTTATTTTTTTTAATGCGAAATTTCATTACCCTGTCTCAGATGATTTCAAACTCTATTCAATAGTTAATGGAACTTTGAACTTCATTTGTTCTGCAACTTTCAAGATTTTGTCTGTCAATGAGTATGCTGGTGCGGTTTATCTATTTAAATAAACATAAGATACCAAAGTGACTTCTCTAAGGGAAATGCCATCTTTCTTTTTGTCAAAGTTGTGTAGTAGTGCAAATTTAATTCCTGAACGCTTTGCTACTGATGCACCGGTATAGGTCTGTGTGTATTTTATTTTTATTTTTTATTTTTTTGAGGTAAAAGCAAAGAGTAGTTTATTTAGCAAAAACAAGAGGTGACAGTACACCCCCAAGAGAGGAGTGGGCCTAACTGAGAGTAGCTCAAGAGACTTGTGTGTATTTTAAAAGAGCATATTTAGAGAAGTATTCAATTTTTTAAAAACCACATTTTTAATAATTTCATTACTACATCACACACATGAAGTTCTACTTTAGTTTATCAGAACTCCTCCCCATATTATTGTAACCTTCAGTTATTTGAAATCAAAGGTAATCTCTAAACAAATGCAAGACAGTGACCCCTCAGAGTGGGGTCATATGGGATCATCTTCAGGACAGCATGGCCTTTCTTTTCTCTCTGCAAGAGATCCAGAGGAGGTGTCAGCATGAACCACCAGTTAGCAATGCCACTGTGGGATGGACACATGCGATGTGCTTTCATTCGGGGGTTCCAGGGATGTTGGTAATCACTAGAGGCATGCACAGTAGCTGGAAAAATGGGTGGCTCTGTCACAACTTTTGTATTCCTCTCAAGAGTGATCCAGAGTTTGTGCAGTGGAAGAAAGAGTTGATCGAAACTTTCACCGAGGCCCAGCAGTTACTGTGTTGTGCTCTGAAGTTCTTCAACAAACCTCGATCCAGCATCATGGAGCTCACAAAGCCACCCCTGTGTCACAGAAACAGTAATGGCCTCTAGCACCCAGCAGCACCAAGAGCCCACAAGGAGTCTACACTGGGGTTTTCCGCCCTTGAGCAGAGCCTTTGGAGACATGTGAGGGTGAGATATCTGACTGACTGACAACTGGCTCTTCCACTCTAGGAAGACCAGGACACCAACATGCTCCTAATAGGAGTTGGGACCATCCTCAGGCTTGGGGTCAGCTTTGTCCCCTTCCTGATCACATTTGTCCACAATTGAAACTACTGAAGACATGAACATTCTTTTTCTTTGCTACACACTTCTTTTGGTATCTATGAACTTAGAACTTGAAATGATCCGACTTATGACTAAGATTTTTATATGTGATATCAGACACATCTTAGACTTTCCAGTGTTGGGCAATAGGTTACCCTAAGCATTGCCATATTTTATCTATAAACAGCCACTGCTGATTTTATATGTCTTTGCTCCATCTTTTTGGGGACTGAGAGAGCCACCATCTGTTCTTTTGTGCACTTCACAACTGACTTCTTGTTTTCCTGGCGTTAAAAGTTGAAGATATTTTTTGATGAGGGTGCCCTTGGGCCCTGTCCTGGGAGCTGTGCCCACATATGTTGCCCTGCCTCTGCCCAGGGTGTTGTGAGGGTACAGGGTTAACTAGTCATTGAAAGCATTCGTCTGTCGATCATTGAAAGATTCTGAAGAGAGGCATTAAAGCTTTAGATTTCAGGGACAATAGCAGTTTCCAGAAGTCTTTGCGTCCAGCATGCTCAAGTGGACAGCATCTCTCAGATTCGAGGTACAAAGAAACACTGTGGGTGAGGCCCACTTGGGTCTCAACAATGAGCAGTCGTATGACCATCATTCTGATTCTTTCTGCCTGACCCCAGAAAACATATCAGTAATGGCAGTGCAAAAAAAAGTCTGTTTTACATTTTAGTATAATTTAAAATGAATTTTATTGAAAAGCAAATGCTGAAGAATGAATGTGTCACCATGGGGGTGACTGTGTATATTGGCTTTTATGTTATCATTTGCCTTTCATGAATGAATGATATTTTGCACTGGGTTGTTGTGCACAGTGGTGACATTAGGGCTGAAAACTTTTCACCTGATCCCAGCGGCATCCTCTCCTGAAGCTTGTTTTCCCATTGACTCCATGCCTTGTTGACATCCCTGAGTCGATGCTGATTCTTGAGAACCAGTGGAGGCCCCCATGTCAACAGGCTAAAAAATAGTAATTTTAAAAGTTGACATATTTGTCCTGTTCTTGGTATAGTTTTATTGTATGTCCTTC
>NW_007222266.1:0-3284 GCF_000164805.1 Carlito syrichta | reverse complement strand
TATACTTGTGATTCATGACCATCCAAAATCAGTTCTGTGTGCAGGGAACAGCTTTGCTGGATTTTCTTATTGACACATTTCTTTCTTTGAAATATTCTTTGAAATATTATAATTTGAACTTTTATGTGTCCCTTTGTCTCCATCTCCCCATGACTTCTAGAATATTATCAAAGGAAGAAAAATGTCATTTTTAAAAAAACTTATTTTAAGCTGGTAGTTTTTGGTATTATGACTTATTAATTTAATTCAAGAACTCATGAGATAATTTGAAGTAATTTTTAATTTTTGTTTTATAACTAGCAAAATTTACTGACAATAGAACAAATTCTTTCTGTGGAAGAAATTCAGATTAAACACAAAACTGTATTTTGTTCAGAATAAAAGGAGGAAAACACTTTGTCTTACAATATGAAGTGAGTTTTTATTTTTTCTTAGGACAATTATATAGATATTCAGAAAAGATGGCTGCTTGACTATCAAAAATGTTCTTACTCCATGCTTAATCACTTACAAACTTAGTAATTATAAATGCCCCAAGTATAAGGCTTTTAGCAAATGAGCTGTTATTTTTTTTAATGCGAAATTTCATTACCCTGTCTCAGAATGATTTCAAACTCTATTCAATAGTTAATGGAACTTTGAACTTCATTTGTTCTGCAACTTTCAAGATTTTGTCTGTCAATGAGTATGCTGGTGCGGTTTATCTATTTAAATAAACATAAGATACCAAAGTGACTTCTCTAAGGGAAATGCCATCTTTCTTTTTGTCAAAGTTGTGTAGTAGTGCAAATTTAATTCCTGAACGCTTTGCTACTGATGCACCGGTATAGGTCTGTGTGTATTTTATTTTTATTTTTTATTTTTTTGAGGTAAAAGCAAAGAGTAGTTTATTTAGCAAAAACAAGAGGTGACAGTACACCCCCAAGAGAGGAGTGGGCCTAACTGAGAGTAGCTCAAGAGACTTGTGTGTATTTTAAAAGAGCATATTTAGAGAAGTATTCAATTTTTTAAAAACCACATTTTTAATAATTTCATTACTACATCACACACATGAAGTTCTACTTTAGTTTATCAGAACTCCTCCCCATATTATTGTAACCTTCAGTTATTTGAAATCAAAGGTAATCTCTAAACAAATGCAAGACAGTGACCCCTCAGAGTGGGGTCATATGGGATCATCTTCAGGACAGCATGGCCTTTCTTTTCTCTCTGCAAGAGATCCAGAGGAGGTGTCAGCATGAACCACCAGTTAGCAATGCCACTGTGGGATGGACACATGCGATGTGCTTTCATTCGGGGGTTCCAGGGATGTTGGTAATCACTAGAGGCATGCACAGTAGCTGGAAAAATGGGTGGCTCTGTCACAACTTTTGTATTCCTCTCAAGAGTGATCCAGAGTTTGTGCAGTGGAAGAAAGAGTTGATCGAAACTTTCACCGAGGCCCAGCAGTTACTGTGTTGTGCTCTGAAGTTCTTCAACAAACCTCGATCCAGCATCATGGAGCTCACAAAGCCACCCCTGTGTCACAGAAACAGTAATGGCCTCTAGCACCCAGCAGCACCAAGAGCCCACAAGGAGTCTACACTGGGGTTTTCCGCCCTTGAGCAGAGCCTTTGGAGACATGTGAGGGTGAGATATCTGACTGACTGACAACTGGCTCTTCCACTCTAGGAAGACCAGGACACCAACATGCTCCTAATAGGAGTTGGGACCATCCTCAGGCTTGGGGTCAGCTTTGTCCCCTTCCTGATCACATTTGTCCACAATTGAAACTACTGAAGACATGAACATTCTTTTTCTTTGCTACACACTTCTTTTGGTATCTATGAACTTAGAACTTGAAATGATTCCGACTTATGACTAAGATTTTTATATGTGATATCAGACACATCTTAGACTTTCCAGTGTTGGGCAATAGGTTACCCTAAGCATTGCCATATTTTATCTATAAACAGCCACTGCTGATTTTATATGTCTTTGCTCCATCTTTTTGGGGACTGAGAGAGCCACCATCTGTTTCTTTTGTGCACTTCACAACTGACTTCTTGTTTTCCTGGCGTTAAAAGTTGAAGATATTTTTTGATGAGGGTGCCCTTGGGCCCTGTCCTGGGAGCTGTGCCCACATATGTTGCCCTGCCTCTGCCCAGGGTGTTGTGAGGGTACAGGGTTAACTAGTCATTGAAAGCATTCGTCTGTCGATCATTGAAAGATTCTGAAGAGAGGCATTAAAGCTTTAGATTTCAGGGACAATAGCAGTTTCCAGAAGTCTTTGCGTCCAGCATGCTCAAGTGGACAGCATCTCTCAGAGTCGAGGTACAAAGAAACACTGTGGGTGAGGCCCACTTGGGTCTCAACAATGAGCAGTCGTATGACCATCATTCTGATTCTTTCTGCCTGACCCCAGAAAACATATCAGTAATGGCAGTGCAAAAAAAAGTCTGTTTTACATTTTAGTATAATTTAAAATGAATTTTATTGAAAAGCAAATGCTGAAGAATGAATGTGTCACCATGGGGGTGACTGTGTATATTGGCTTTTATGTTATCATTTGCCTTTCATGAATGAATGATATTTTGCACTGGGTTGTTGTGCACAGTGGTGACATTAGGGCTGAAAACTTTTCACCTGATCCCAGCGGCATCCTCTCCTGAAGCTTGTTTTCCCATTGACTCCATGCCTTGTTGACATCCCTGAGTCGATGCTGATTCTTGAGAACCAGTGGAGGCCCCCATGTCACCAGGCTAAAAAATAGTAATTTTAAAAGTTGACATATTTGTCCTGTTCTTGGTATAGTTTTATTGTATGTCCTTCAAATTAACTACTAATGACATAAATAACTTGACATCATGATTATCTGCATCCTGTCCTCAATATTTCTAGTGCTTCCAGATTCTTGTTTTTATATATGTACTGTGTTCATTGGGAAAGTAAGCACTTTTTAGTGAAATTGTGATTGTGTGTTGTGAGTTTGCAAGATTATTTATGAAAAGGGTGGATTATTTCATGGGATTACTATGGAAAAGAACTTTTGGAGTTTGTTGTCCATCTCAAGTATTAGTTGGGGGTTAAATTGACATACATGTTCTACTGTCTGTGATTTCCAGTGCAGGGAGAAGGATTCCACTTACATGAATTCCCCTTATTCAAAAGGGAAGAATAGTATTCAAATTAGGCTTGAAAAAAAAACACCACCAGAAACAGAAAAGCCACTGTTCTTGAAGAGGAGTGTCTTCCCTGCCCTGGTTACTCATAGCTGTGACTGCTGTAGTTCCCTCTGGGTGGCA
>NW_007222265.1:0-10582 GCF_000164805.1 Carlito syrichta | reverse complement strand
TAGTGAAATTGTGATTGTGTGTTGTGAGTTTGCAAGATTATTTATGAAAAGGGTGGATTATTTCATGGGATTACTATGGAAAAGAACTTTTGGAGTTTGTTGTCCATCTCAAGTATTAGTTGGGGGTTAAATTGACATACATGTTCTACTGTCTGTGATTTCCAGTGCAGGGAGAAGGATTCCACTTACATGAATTCCCCTTATTCAAAAGGGAAGAATAGTATTCAAATTAGGCTTGAAAAAAAAACACCACCAGAAACAGAAAAGCCACTGTTCTTGAAGAGGAGTGTCTTCCCTGCCCTGGTTACTCATAGCTGTGACTGCTGTAGTTCCCTCTGGGTGGCAGGCTTGTGTGTGTGTGCTCAGCATGTGCACTTTGGGAAGCACTGTGCCCATGTCTCTCCAGATAGAGACAAGGCCTCCTGTCAAGAAGGTGACAAGGCAAGAAGGCGCCACAACTCCATCAGGCCTAGACACAGCGTCTTCCTTGTCATATCTGGGTGTTAGCGATGCAGTGTTCAAAAAGATTATCAAACTGTCCTATACTTAATGTAAAATTTCCAATCCACATTTCTTCCAAAAATATCCATTCTTCTCTGGAGTAGAACATAGGTTCACCTCTCTTTTAGGAAAAAAATATGAATTGGAAAATGTCCCAGTAGCCCCTTTCCTCAAACTTATTCCCCAGCCCCTGCCTCTGGTCAGTTCACTGATATTTCCATTTCAGTGATGGCTGAGAAGATGTCATTTATTAAAAGCGTTTTGTGAGGTTAGGATGGGCTGCTTCTGAGTGCGGTCGTTGGCTGTGCAAGAGGCTGGCTTGGTGTTCTGGAGAGGCCAGCCTTCTGCTGGCACGTCAGGATGGAGGTGTTTCTTCCACCAGATAGAAAATACAGCTGCGCCTATACCAGGTGCCCACATGGTCCGAGAAGTGGGTTGGGTTAGAAGTCTTGGTGGACTTTGCTGTTTTAGTTTTCCAGTGCGCTACATAATTCCTAGAGGTTTATCTTCCTTACATTTGGACATTAAAAAGAACTAATTTCAGTTCACATTTTCTTACTATTTTAGAATTCTATGGTTGGGACATTTTAACATCATCAGGGAAGATAATTGAAATTTGATATTATTTTTATTAAATTTTATTATATTTTGTCTTAATTTCATTATTCAAAGTTATCAATAAAGCAGTGACTAAAAATAATAAGCTGCTTTAAGCTGCTATACAGCATATATGGAGTAAATGTAAAACTTTGTGAATCTAGTTTATTCTTTTTAACCTGAAACATTCTCTTTGGTGCATTTATCCCCGCATGTCAGTAGGACTAATTGTTTTTCCCTCTTTGTCATGGTTAAGTATGATTTTTCAGCAAAACGTCTAGAACTGGACTTAATGTTTCTCTGTTAATGCCAAGTGCTCCTGCCTCTGATTGTTCAGTTTACTGACATTTCCATTTCAAAATCTGTATATGAGAAAAAGAGGCCACATGTGCTGAGGCATACTGGGTAGAGAAAGCATTCTGCTCACACAGGACCAAGCCACATACCACAATCTGCTTGGTGACAATGTCTAGCTTGTTTATGGTTTGAAATATGCCACAGGGATACAAGAAACCACTGTTTTAGGGCCTTCTTGGCCATAAAAAAAATTTGTGCCAATTGACAATGGGATTTCACTAGATTAAAGAGATCAAAGAATGGGTTTTTTTCTGATTTATTGCACTCAGAATTTGTAGTTGGGCCAATCCAATACATTTGACTTTTCAATTGGATTGATTTTTCTAATAAGTGTTTCAAAATTTTAACACATCAAGAAGAAAATACAATCCACAAAGTTTGAACTTTTTCACCTGCTGTAAATCTATAAAAAGGTTTTGTTATGAGCTGGATTCTGGTATGATTTAATCATATGTCATTTTTTTCTCAGTTATGTTCAGGGAAATGTTTCTGTGTCATTCAGAGATGTATGATGAATTAACACCTTCTCACCCAGTGCGAGGGATTTACTTTTTCTTTGTAACAGATGTGGTGGGCTTCACTAGGATCTGTGAGAGGTGGTAGGTAGGGTGGATGTCACCAGAAGAAGAATAGTAATAGAAATGGGATGAGGGAAGAAAAGAGTTCATTTGCTGATCAAAACGATTTGTCTTACATGTGAAACACCAAGGAAATGACTGAGTTAAGGTTAGTGGATTTGGGTTTTTGGGGTTTTTTTTGTTTTTTTGCTATAACAGAACGGTGTTTTTTCCCCCTTATAATTACCATAATAACTACTATAAGACTGGGTCACTTTCTTTTTGAATACTAAGCTGCTGAACTGATTACAAGGCCTTTTGTTCTCCCAGGACTCTCCAAGGAAGCCCTGCCTGTCCTCCCAGCTCTCCTGTGAAGGAATGGGGGTCTCAGACCTAAAACAGCACCGGCCACCTCTGAAACACTTGTGCTGGTGTGTGCACTTTGCAGACCCTGGAGGTGGAGAGGTGGTGTCACTGTAAATGCATTATCCAGTTGGTCAGCTAGGAACGTGGTGACAGATTCATTGATATTCTGGTCAATCCCACAGGTAACAGCCTCCTAGCCTGTTTGTGCCATGTCCATTTTAACAGTGAGCTTTAATAGTTTACATTCTCAAAAAAAAATTTCCTCAAGATGTAACATGATTTTTCCCTCCCATGTAAGGTTTACTTGAGAGACTTGAATTAATTACTGAAACTCATGTTAATATGAAATTTTATTTTTTAGATTCAGACTACATTTGAACAAATTTTACTATGAAATGAATTAAAGTAAAACTATAAAATAATACTCCTTGCTTTTCTCAAGTCATGATGGACTTGAGATTTTCTTTGTTCTCAAAGACTAAACGAAAAGTTCTTTTGCAGTGGAATACCAGGAGTGCCTCCCACAGCCCACTTGAAGACCTGGTTGTGTTTGTGTTGGCTGATAAATGCAGGACTCCAAATTTTAATTTATCTTTATTAAAAAGAAGCAAACAAAAAACTACAGAAAGTGTGATAACAGTATATGCATTTCATCAAAAACATGTAAGAGAAATAAACCCTTCATTTTAGAGTTAAATAACTGAAATTCATACAGTAAAATTAGCCCTGCTGTGTTTAATAATCTAAAAATCATCTCTCAAAACTCATAACGAGGCTTCTGGCTTTTATTTTGTCCTAAATATTGGTTGTCTTTGATGTAAGGTAGGGAATGGAGAAATCATTTCAATTGTGTATCTGTACAACAAAGAACTTGAAATTTAATTTGTTTCTTAGTTGATGATGTTCTATGATGTTCTATGATGTACAAAGGGTACCTAGTCCTAAACCAGGGGAAGTGAGGACCAGTTGGAGGCCCCAACTTCACCTGCATATAGATTACTTATGTACCTAATCCTGAATTGTACCCCATACCTTTGTAATAAAGTTTTTTAAAAAGAGTAAATTTCAGACTTTTAACTTAGGACTGGGAGACTCTCTGGATCAGGAGGGAGGCGGTGGGGAAGAATGATTAAGATGGTTAAGTGTTTCTTTATATATATATATATTTATTATGAGAGAGAGAGGCAGGGTCTTGTTCTCCAGAGTGGAGTGCAGTGGTGTAATCATAGTTCACTGCAGTTTCAAACTCCTAGGCTCAAGTGATTTTCCTGCATCAGTCTTCTTAGTAGCTGAGACTATAGATGTGTACCACCATGCTTGGCTAATTTTTGTAGAGACAGGATATCACTATGTTGTCCAGACTGGCCTTGAATCCTGGCTTCAAATGATCTTCCTGCCTTGGCCTCCCAACGTGCTGGAATTATAGATGTGAGCCACCATGACTGGCCTCTTTGTATACACTTTTTGCATTGTTTTAATATTTACTTATAGTATATTATCATCTTTGTAACTCAAAGTATATTTACTAAAGATAAATGAAAAACCATTAAAATCTGTAGGTATATGGATGCCTGTGGCATTTCAAAGCAGAGTCAACCAACATTTATCAAGAAATCAGCCTTGGAGTTCTAGGATCACAAAGTCAAAGGTGGATGACTGCAGGGGCATCTGCTGCAGCTGCTTTTCTGGTCTCCACCCCCCCTTTTCCGAAAAGAACACTTCAGCTGTCTTTTGGGGAACCTCCCTTCTTTGACTCCCATTCCATATGGCACAGGGGAGGCTGGTCCCCCTTCACCCACCCCACCACTGCTGCAGGGTGAGCACATGACCTAGTCACACAGCCACATTGGGTCGAGGACAATGAGGGACCCAGAGTGACTAATGAGAACCCAGGACCTCTTCCAAGTGTTCAGGACACAGCCCACACTTCCCACTGGGGCTGCCAGGTGGTGTCACAGAAGCCAGGAGCTGCCTGGGCCACTGTCCCTGCTCTCGTATGGGAACCTGTCTAGGGTCAAAGCCTGTTTGGGAGAAATCAGAACCGGGAGATAGAGTCACATATTTTCTCTTTCTTATGAGTTCCTTAATAGCATTTTCTTTTCTATGACTTACTTATTGTACGATTACAGTATATAATGTGTGTAACAAAGAAAATGTGTGGTAATTGATTGTTAATGTTATTGGTAAGGCTTCGAGTCAACAGTAGGCTATTAGCAGTTAAGTTTTGAGAGACTCAAAAGTTATATGTGGATTTTCTTATGGCATGCAGGGTTGACACTTCTAACTCCCATGCTGTTCAAGGGTCAGTTATAAGATATAAAAACCAAATTCCATTCAACTTATAATGTCAAAAACAGAATAACATTTCTTCAGACAATAAAAGCACAGCAAAATAAATTTTAGAAAATGAAAGCACACCAGAAAAATACATTTGCAAGGAAGAACAAAACCATCAACTACAATTTTAAAATTCTATACAAAAAATTTTAAAAATGATATGAGATCTTAAAAAGCAACTTAAATAAGAATTAGAAAATCTCAAAAGTGAAGTATCAGAACTCAGGAAAAGACTAAAAAATTTTAAAATTTACTCTTTAAGATAATTAGGTGAAAAGTAAGAACACTTTACAAATTAGAAATAAATGATTTAGTCACAAGGCAGTCTCCTGAACTAGGGAGAGAAGGAAGCCCTGCAGAGTCAGGGACCAGGAGAAGGGCATTCAAGTCAGGCAGAGGCCCAGTGAAGTTGGGAAATTAGCACAATACAGAAAATTGAGCAAACAAACACAAATATTGAGGATTATTTTTCTCACTGTCTGAGAAAAGTGATACAAATGTGAGAAGTGAAAAATCTAAAATAAGTACTGTTGTAATCTCAATACACAAAGATATAAAAGTAAATAAATGTGTGTATATGTATATGTATACATACATGCATTGCATATATATAGCTAGACTGTTCACAGAGGAGACTGGAAGTATTATGGCACCCCAATATCACTAAGCACACATTGTACCAAGATCTTGGCTCCTAAATACCATTTACCATTTAGAGGCACCAGTGCTCCTTGGAGAAATGGCTGATTCCAGGGCTGGAGCAGGAAAAGAATGGGAAGAAATTGGAAAATATTCTCTTGTTGGAAACTAAGGAAGTGTTCAAAGAATGATGAGGATTTATCAAAGTAGATTTATTTTGTGTAGTTTCTGTACCTGTATAAAGAAAGTGGTTAGAACAAGTAGGAAAATAAAAGGTAGACATGAGACTCTAGATGTGTAAGTTGAGAGTCCTGGTATCCATAAGTCAGAACCCATTCATTTAGAAACAAACTAGAAGGAAAAACATATTCTTTTTGACAATATTTGAAATTCAAAATATTTGAAATTCCAAATAAAAAAATGTTTCAGGTACCTTAGCTTAATGTGTGATAACTGTGCTACCACTGCAATGGAACATAGACTTACCATTCATTTTATTAGTAAGGTAAATACAATTGATTTTTACTTAAAACACATTTTAATATTTTAATTATGCTGCTAAATGTCTTCAAAAGGCTTTAAACTGTTTTTAAAGGTTCAAAGAGTTGTATATGTTTAAGCTAAAAAATTTTACTATAGAAAAAATGATTGATTCCATCTACATCTTTTAAAGACAATTCATTTATGTAACTTCCTCAACAGTTTTGTAAATAAATCACAATGAATTTTACATTATTAGCTGTAGAACTCAGAAATTTGTACCATTATTAGGGAGGGAAGCTTACCAAAAAAAGGCAAGTTCTGGGTTATATTTGTTTGCAAGAGCTGCTGTAATAAAGTGTCACAATGTTGGATGACTTTATCAATAAAAATGTATTGTCTCACTGTTCTAGAGGCTGGAAGACTGAGATTACAGTGTCAGCAGGACCAGGCACTAGGGAAAAATCTGATCCAGGCCTCTCTCCTGGCTTCTGACAGTTAAGGGGCTCATGCAGCATAACTTCAGTCTTCATGTAGGAATCTCTCTCTTTCTGTGTCTGTGCTTATTTCTCCTTTTTACAAGGACACCAGTCATATTGGATTAGGGACCCACCTTATTTCCAGTATGACCTCATCTAAACTAAATACACATCTGCAATGATCCTATTTCCAAATAAGATTCTTTGTGAGGTATAATGAAGGTTTCTCTAAGTATTTTTGTCTCTTCCACGGGATTGTGAGCTTAAAGAGGGCACGCCCTATGGTTTATTTATCCTTGTGTATACCTCAGGCCTAGAAAGGAGTTTTATATGCTGTAAGGGCTCAACAAATGGCAAATAAAATAAACTGAATACTGTCTTGAAGCCTTCTTGAATGTTGTTGGTGGCTTGTCCCAAGTACTTACTCCTGCAGTGTAGAGTGCATATGGTTTTTCCAAAACTCCTAATTCCTTGCAAAGAAATAACTTGACTTGGTGGCAGAGGCAGATGGGCAACCAAAGTGCAACTTCTCTTCTTCCTCCACCCACCTGCTCCCCCCTGAAGTTTCTGTCACAGTGAACCCAGCACAGTCCATGCTCTACTCATATAAGACTTCTCTGCTCCTCTCTCTTCATACCATGCACTGGGGATCCCTCCTGCTAATCTTTTCCCATCAGCCATATCTCTCCACCCATCCCCTTACCCACCTGCTTAGCCTATGCTGCTGTCAGCTCTCACCTGGATGCCTGGAACTCCCTCCTCACTGCTCTGCTTGATTCTATTCTGGTTCTCTGACCCATTACATTTTCTACTGGGCAACCAGAACCATCTTTTTAAGCTATGGAGAGATCTGATCCAGCCTCTATTCTGCTTGGAACACTGCCATGGTTCAGATTACTAATAGCAGTGGTCTCCAAAGTAGGAAATCCACCAGCGGGAGCAATGCATGGTGATCCTCTTGGGTGTGGGGAAAACATCCTAGAAATTCTGTTTATTTTCTATTTTATTCTTTTGAAGTTATATTTCTCTGCATGTCTTAGTTCAGGTACCATGGAGCCTGAGGCAGGGATTTGGAGGCATGGGGTTTCCTGAGGGAATGCCTTCAGGAGAAGCCTAGGGGATCATAAGGCTACAGGATGGGGTAGAGGGAAAAGCTGAGGGAAAAGTGGCCTCAGCTGGTGTCTAGCTTCAGCCTGATCCAAGGGTGAGCTTTTGAGGGTGAATTGTACTACAGGAACACATTTTTGTATACTTAAGTCAGCCACTGGACCCCAGTGTGGTGAGAGGTGTCAGCTTCCAAGTAAGGCTGCTCCCTTTAGCCAGGAGGCAAGGACAGTTTTTCAGACAGAAGGCAGCTGTGAGCACAACACTCCTGCCATCTCTGGAGATATGTGGAACAGGTGGTGACTCATTTGTTAGTTTCATATGTTTCATTTTTTTTGGAATTGGTTGTCTCTATTGCCCAGGCTGAAGTGCAGTGGCACAATCATGGCTCATGGCAGCCTTGACCTCCTGGGCTCAGGCGATCCTTCCACCTCAACCTCCCAAGCACCTGGGACTATGCCACCAGGCAGGCACATGCCACCATGCCTAGCTAACTTTTTTTTTTTTGTAGAGATGAGGTCTTACTATGCTGCCTAGGTTGGTCTCAAAATTCTCACCTCATGTAATCCTCTCATCTTAGGCTCTCAAAGTGCTGAGGTTACAGGTGTGAGGCACCACACCTGGTCAGTTTCACATGTTCTTTACTTGAGAAAATATTTTCAAACTATAGTTGTAAGTACTTATTTTGCATCATTATTTTATTTATCTTTTGAAGGACAGCAATTATGTGTATGTTAGATATTTTTTCTCCCATATCTGTCATTTTTCTTCTTTTTCATTTCAGTTGTTTTGGTTTTCTTCTACATCTCTTGATGTACTTTAATTTTGTCAATTTGGCTTTACTTCTATTTTTATTGTACTTTTCATGTTCAAACTGAACTTTGTGAGAACATATTTCATCCACTTCTGTGAACTTATAACATCTTCCCTAAGCACTTTTAGTTCTGGGCTTTTAGCTCTTGTTTCCTAGAGTCCAATGACTTCATGGTGCATTTTAAACAATCATTTTCATATATTTTACCACAATTATTTTCACTTTTTATTATAGAAATGCCTAAATATAGGACAAAGTGGGCAGAATTGCTTGCATCATGCAGTTTAATACACAATCTACTCATGCCAAGACTAGAAGCTGGAGTTATGGCTTGGGGAGGTGGTGGAGTCTCAGTGGACACTTCTTCAGCATGCTAATAGCAGTGATGTCAAGAAACATTTTATAAGGGCTTGATGAGTCATGCCCAGAACAATGGCCCAGAAGGGCCTCATCTGTCTCATGTCCTGCCAAATATCCAAAGCCCAGCCAAGGTCCAGCACAACATGGACATCCAATAAACATTCCTGATTTATTATTTTTGTTGTTATTATTGGGAAAAATGTATACAGCACTTAGTCCATGCCAAATATGACTCTAAGTTCTTGACATATATTAACTAACTTACCATGAAAACAACTCTATGAAGTAGATACTATTATTATCCCCAGGAAACTAAGGCACAGAGATGCTAAGTCTCTTGCCCGAGGCCACTCACCTGGTCACCAAGAGAGCCAGGATTCTCACCCAAATAGACTGGCATCTGCCCACTGCCTGGGCATGACCTTTATTTCCTCGTCTGACGGCAGCAACCAGCAGGAGGAGGTCAGGCAGTCCCTGGGGGTGGCATTGGGGTTTAGACTGGAGGAGGACCAGGGGACTGAGGATCAGAACTAGGGAGGGGGTGAGGAGCCAGTAGGGTGTGAGAAGGGAGAGTGGAGCCTGCAGAGTGGTGAGGAGTGGGGTCCCAGAGCAGACAGGATAGGCTCGGTGTGAAGTCCAACTGCCCCTCACTGGCAAGTCACCTCTTCACTGGGAATCTGTCTCCTGCTTTGTGAAACAGGTCTTATAACCTGACCTCAGGGTCACTGCTTTGTCACTGTCCTGCCTGTGATCCCCCAAAATGACTCCTGTTGCCCACTTGTTTATTCTTTGAATGAATGAACCAGTGTGTAGCTTTAGATAGTTTATTTACATCTCTTGTAGTAGGATAACTTGGTACTGGATACTACTTGAAGCTGGCAGGTGTGGGCAGGATCTGGGGGATATTTTGGTTTAAGAGAGGTTTTCTGAAGGATTCTGAGGGTGCAACAAAGTATATTTAAGGGACTCACCTCTCAGAGGGTGAGAGAGTTGGAAGGCTTCTCTTCAGCTTCCTGTGCAGTCGGCAGATACTTTGATTTACATCAGGCAGGAGAGTGCAGTGCTTGACAGTGTCAACTCTGGGTTCAGACAGACTGGGGTTCAAATTTCAAGCCATTTCCAACTTACATGATCTTGCCCAAGTGACTTCAGTCTCAGAACCTCAGTTTTCTTATCTGTAAAATGAGGATAAGCAAACTGATACTGTAATCCTTGTTATAAGGTTTAAATAAGGAAACACAGGTGAATGCACATTGGACAGTTTCCAGCACATGGTGGTGCCTAATAAATACACACACACCAAGTTTTTTTTGCATCAAGCAATTATTGTGAGCATTTCAGATGTGCCCTTATCCACACCCAAGTAGGTGTTCTGTTGACATTTAAGGAATTAACTTCTGGTTATACAGAATACGAAACGTTTTAAAATTCAAACTGAAAGTCTGAGCTACACTCAGCTGCTAGCCTTCATGGCCAATTAAAAGATGAAAAGCAGAGACTGGGAGTAAAGAGAGTGTTTAATTTCTATAACCAGGTTATACAGAGATGGGTGGGCACCATTGCCAAAAAGGCCACTCGAGGAAACACAAATTTATTTTAGTATTTATACCCAAAATTTATAGCCCTTTACCCACCCTGAATTGTAAGCCTATGTGCAGTTTTAGCATGACTATATTTTTACATTAACAATTTTTATACGTGACCACTGACATGACACAGAGTCTTCTGGCCATGTCAGCATTTTAGGTAACATTTTGGAATTTATAATTTTTTTTTAGAGAAAGGGGCAGACATTTGCAACATTTGGACAGAAGGAAAAGTAATAACATTTAAAATGAAAGCTTTAAGTTGTTTTAAAACATAATTACAACAATCCTCTATCCCCAGAGCCCTGGCCTATAATAGTCCAATGTCCTTCTATTCACAGATGACAATGCCCACATCAGGCTTTTGGATACGCTCCTGTTAGCCTTGGACCATCTCCTAATTAT
>NW_007222264.1:0-6145 GCF_000164805.1 Carlito syrichta | reverse complement strand
TTCAGACAATAAAAGCACAGCAAAATAAATTTTAGAAAATGAAAGCACACCAGAAAAATACATTTGCAAGGAAGAACAAAACCATCAACTACAATTTTAAAATTCTATACAAAAAATTTTAAAAATGATATGAGATCTTAAAAAGCAACTTAAATAAGAATTAGAAAATCTCAAAAGTGAAGTATCAGAACTCAGGAAAAGACTAAAAAATTTTAAAATTTACTCTTTAAGATAATTAGGTGAAAAGTAAGAACACTTTACAAATTAGAAATAAATGATTTAGTCACAAGGCAGTCTCCTGAACTAGGGAGAGAAGGAAGCCCTGCAGAGTCAGGGACCAGGAGAAGGGCATTCAAGTCAGGCAGAGGCCCAGTGAAGTTGGGAAATTAGCACAATACAGAAAATTGAGCAAACAAACACAAATATTGAGGATTATTTTTCTCACTGTCTGAGAAAAGTGATACAAATGTGAGAAGTGAAAAATCTAAAATAAGTACTGTTGTAATCTCAATACACAAAGATATAAAAGTAAATAAATGTGTGTATATGTATATGTATACATACATGCATTGCATATATATAGCTAGACTGTTCACAGAGGAGACTGGAAGTATTATGGCACCCCAATATCACTAAGCACACATTGTACCAAGATCTTGGCTCCTAAATACCATTTACCATTTAGAGGCACCAGTGCTCCTTGGAGAAATGGCTGATTCCAGGGCTGGAGCAGGAAAAGAATGGGAAGAAATTGGAAAATATTCTCTTGTTGGAAACTAAGGAAGTGTTCAAAGAATGATGAGGATTTATCAAAGTAGATTTATTTTGTGTAGTTTCTGTACCTGTATAAAGAAAGTGGTTAGAACAAGTAGGAAAATAAAAGGTAGACATGAGACTCTAGATGTGTAAGTTGAGAGTCCTGGTATCCATAAGTCAGAACCCATTCATTTAGAAACAAACTAGAAGGAAAAACATATTCTTTTTGACAATATTTGAAATTCAAAATATTTGAAATTCCAAATAAAAAAATGTTTCAGGTACCTTAGCTTAATGTGTGATAACTGTGCTACCACTGCAATGGAACATAGACTTACCATTCATTTTATTAGTAAGGTAAATACAATTGATTTTTACTTAAAACACATTTTAATATTTTAATTATGCTGCTAAATGTCTTCAAAAGGCTTTAAACTGTTTTTAAAGGTTCAAAGAGTTGTATATGTTTAAGCTAAAAAATTTTACTATAGAAAAAATGATTGATTCCATCTACATCTTTTAAAGACAATTCATTTATGTAACTTCCTCAACAGTTTTGTAAATAAATCACAATGAATTTTACATTATTAGCTGTAGAACTCAGAAATTTGTACCATTATTAGGGAGGGAAGCTTACCAAAAAAAGGCAAGTTCTGGGTTATATTTGTTTGCAAGAGCTGCTGTAATAAAGTGTCACAATGTTGGATGACTTTATCAATAAAAATGTATTGTCTCACTGTTCTAGAGGCTGGAAGACTGAGATTACAGTGTCAGCAGGACCAGGCACTAGGGAAAAATCTGATCCAGGCCTCTCTCCTGGCTTCTGACAGTTAAGGGGCTCATGCAGCATAACTTCAGTCTTCATGTAGGAATCTCTCTCTTTCTGTGTCTGTGCTTATTTCTCCTTTTTACAAGGACACCAGTCATATTGGATTAGGGACCCACCTTATTTCCAGTATGACCTCATCTAAACTAAATACACATCTGCAATGATCCTATTTCCAAATAAGATTCTTTGTGAGGTATAATGAAGGTTTCTCTAAGTATTTTTGTCTCTTCCACGGGATTGTGAGCTTAAAGAGGGCACGCCCTATGGTTTATTTATCCTTGTGTATACCTCAGGCCTAGAAAGGAGTTTTATATGCTGTAAGGGCTCAACAAATGGCAAATAAAATAAACTGAATACTGTCTTGAAGCCTTCTTGAATGTTGTTGGTGGCTTGTCCCAAGTACTTACTCCTGCAGTGTAGAGTGCATATGGTTTTTCCAAAACTCCTAATTCCTTGCAAAGAAATAACTTGACTTGGTGGCAGAGGCAGATGGGCAACCAAAGTGCAACTTCTCTTCTTCCTCCACCCACCTGCTCCCCCCTGAAGTTTCTGTCACAGTGAACCCAGCACAGTCCATGCTCTACTCATATAAGACTTCTCTGCTCCTCTCTCTTCATACCATGCACTGGGGATCCCTCCTGCTAATCTTTTCCCATCAGCCATATCTCTCCACCCATCCCCTTACCCACCTGCTTAGCCTATGCTGCTGTCAGCTCTCACCTGGATGCCTGGAACTCCCTCCTCACTGCTCTGCTTGATTCTATTCTGGTTCTCTGACCCATTACATTTTCTACTGGGCAACCAGAACCATCTTTTTAAGCTATGGAGAGATCTGATCCAGCCTCTATTCTGCTTGGAACACTGCCATGGTTCAGATTACTAATAGCAGTGGTCTCCAAAGTAGGAAATCCACCAGCGGGAGCAATGCATGGTGATCCTCTTGGGTGTGGGGAAAACATCCTAGAAATTCTGTTTATTTTCTATTTTATTCTTTTGAAGTTATATTTCTCTGCATGTCTTAGTTCAGGTACCATGGAGCCTGAGGCAGGGATTTGGAGGCATGGGGTTTCCTGAGGGAATGCCTTCAGGAGAAGCCTAGGGGATCATAAGGCTACAGGATGGGGTAGAGGGAAAAGCTGAGGGAAAAGTGGCCTCAGCTGGTGTCTAGCTTCAGCCTGATCCAAGGGTGAGCTTTTGAGGGTGAATTGTACTACAGGAACACATTTTTGTATACTTAAGTCAGCCACTGGACCCCAGTGTGGTGAGAGGTG
The DNA here is from genome assembly GCF_000164805.1 of Carlito syrichta. Classification (NCBI taxonomy): domain Eukaryota; kingdom Metazoa; phylum Chordata; class Mammalia; order Primates; family Tarsiidae; genus Carlito; species Carlito syrichta. Next base: position 3,289 of record NW_007222264.1, on the reverse strand, counting down.
TCAGCTTCCAAGTAAGGCTGCTCCCTTTAGCCAGGAGGCAAGGACAGTTTTTCAGACAGAAGGCAGCTGTGAGCACAACACTCCTGCCATCTCTGGAGATATGTGGAACAGGTGGTGACTCATTTGTTAGTTTCATATGTTTCATTTTTTTTGGAATTGGTTGTCTCTATTGCCCAGGCTGAAGTGCAGTGGCACAATCATGGCTCATGGCAGCCTTGACCTCCTGGGCTCAGGCGATCCTTCCACCTCAACCTCCCAAGCACCTGGGACTATGCCACCAGGCAGGCACATGCCACCATGCCTAGCTAACTTTTTTTTTTTTGTAGAGATGAGGTCTTACTATGCTGCCTAGGTTGGTCTCAAAATTCTCACCTCATGTAATCCTCTCATCTTAGGCTCTCAAAGTGCTGAGGTTACAGGTGTGAGGCACCACACCTGGTCAGTTTCACATGTTCTTTACTTGAGAAAATATTTTCAAACTATAGTTGTAAGTACTTATTTTGCATCATTATTTTATTTATCTTTTGAAGGACAGCAATTATGTGTATGTTAGATATTTTTTCTCCCATATCTGTCATTTTTCTTCTTTTTCATTTCAGTTGTTTTGGTTTTCTTCTACATCTCTTGATGTACTTTAATTTTGTCAATTTGGCTTTACTTCTATTTTTATTGTACTTTTCATGTTCAAACTGAACTTTGTGAGAACATATTTCATCCACTTCTGTGAACTTATAACATCTTCCCTAAGCACTTTTAGTTCTGGGCTTTTAGCTCTTGTTTCCTAGAGTCAATGACTTCATGGTGCATTTTAAACAATCATTTTCATATATTTTACCACAATTATTTTCACTTTTTATTATAGAAATGCCTAAATATAGGACAAAGTGGGCAGAATTGCTTGCATCATGCAGTTTAATACACAATCTACTCATGCCAAGACTAGAAGCTGGAGTTATGGCTTGGGGAGGTGGTGGAGTCTCAGTGGACACTTCTTCAGCATGCTAATAGCAGTGATGTCAAGAAACATTTTATAAGGGCTTGATGAGTCATGCCCAGAACAATGGCCCAGAAGGGCCTCATCTGTCTCATGTCCTGCCAAATATCCAAAGCCCAGCCAAGGTCCAGCACAACATGGACATCCAATAAACATTCCTGATTTATTATTTTTGTTGTTATTATTGGGAAAAATGTATACAGCACTTAGTCCATGCCAAATATGACTCTAAGTTCTTGACATATATTAACTAACTTACCATGAAAACAACTCTATGAAGTAGATACTATTATTATCCCCAGGAAACTAAGGCACAGAGATGCTAAGTCTCTTGCCCGAGGCCACTCACCTGGTCACCAAGAGAGCCAGGATTCTCACCCAAATAGACTGGCATCTGCCCACTGCCTGGGCATGACCTTTATTTCCTCGTCTGACGGCAGCAACCAGCAGGAGGAGGTCAGGCAGTCCCTGGGGGTGGCATTGGGGTTTAGACTGGAGGAGGACCAGGGGACTGAGGATCAGAACTAGGGAGGGGGTGAGGAGCCAGTAGGGTGTGAGAAGGGAGAGTGGAGCCTGCAGAGTGGTGAGGAGTGGGGTCCCAGAGCAGACAGGATAGGCTCGGTGTGAAGTCCAACTGCCCCTCACTGGCAAGTCACCTCTTCACTGGGAATCTGTCTCCTGCTTTGTGAAACAGGTCTTATAACCTGACCTCAGGGTCACTGCTTTGTCACTGTCCTGCCTGTGATCCCCCAAAATGACTCCTGTTGCCCACTTGTTTATTCTTTGAATGAATGAACCAGTGTGTAGCTTTAGATAGTTTATTTACATCTCTTGTAGTAGGATAACTTGGTACTGGATACTACTTGAAGCTGGCAGGTGTGGGCAGGATCTGGGGGATATTTTGGTTTAAGAGAGGTTTTCTGAAGGATTCTGAGGGTGCAACAAAGTATATTTAAGGGACTCACCTCTCAGAGGGTGAGAGAGTTGGAAGGCTTCTCTTCAGCTTCCTGTGCAGTCGGCAGATACTTTGATTTACATCAGGCAGGAGAGTGCAGTGCTTGACAGTGTCAACTCTGGGTTCAGACAGACTGGGGTTCAAATTTCAAGCCATTTCCAACTTACATGATCTTGCCCAAGTGACTTCAGTCTCAGAACCTCAGTTTTCTTATCTGTAAAATGAGGATAAGCAAACTGATACTGTAATCCTTGTTATAAGGTTTAAATAAGGAAACACAGGTGAATGCACATTGGACAGTTTCCAGCACATGGTGGTGCCTAATAAATACACACACACCAAGTTTTTTTTGCATCAAGCAATTATTGTGAGCATTTCAGATGTGCCCTTATCCACACCCAAGTAGGTGTTCTGTTGACATTTAAGGAATTAACTTCTGGTTATACAGAATACGAAACGTTTTAAAATTCAAACTGAAAGTCTGAGCTACACTCAGCTGCTAGCCTTCATGGCCAATTAAAAGATGAAAAGCAGAGACTGGGAGTAAAGAGAGTGTTTAATTTCTATAACCAGGTTATACAGAGATGGGTGGGCACCATTGCCAAAAAGGCCACTCGAGGAAACACAAATTTATTTTAGTATTTATACCCAAAATTTATAGCCCTTTACCCACCCTGAATTGTAAGCCTATGTGCAGTTTTAGCATGACTATATTTTTACATTAACAATTTTTATACGTGACCACTGACATGACACAGAGTCTTCTGGCCATGTCAGCATTTTAGGTAACATTTTGGAATTTATAATTTTTTTTTAGAGAAAGGGGCAGACATTTGCAACATTTGGACAGAAGGAAAAGTAATAACATTTAAAATGAAAGCTTTAAGTTGTTTTAAAACATAATTACAACAATCCTCTATCCCCAGAGCCCTGGCCTATAATAGTCCAATGTCCTTCTATTCACAGATGACAATGCCCACATCAGGCTTTTGGATACGCTCCTGTTAGCCTTGGACCATCTCCTAATTATAGGTGATCTGGCTTGCTGGCTGCACCAGTAATGGCTTGCTAGATAAGATTTGCCAGGCAGGCAAGGCCATATTGGGAGAGGAAAAGGAGGATTAAAGGCTGTGGGAATGGGGGGGCGGAAGAAAGATGTGCATTTTTAAATTCAAATAGCATCTCCATTCAGCCTGACTCAATGACAAATAACACAAGTTTTTAAAGTCTTTTTCAAATGACTGTTTTAGTGTAACCAAAATGGCCTCTTTTCAGCTTATTGCACAACTACCTCATAAGGTAGATACTATATGACTCCACTTTTCAATGAAGGAGTTGAG
>NW_007222263.1:0-6530 GCF_000164805.1 Carlito syrichta | reverse complement strand
TTCAGACAATAAAAGCACAGCAAAATAAATTTTAGAAAATGAAAGCACACCAGAAAAATACATTTGCAAGGAAGAACAAAACCATCAACTACAATTTTAAAATTCTATACAAAAAATTTTAAAAATGATATGAGATCTTAAAAAGCAACTTAAATAAGAATTAGAAAATCTCAAAAGTGAAGTATCAGAACTCAGGAAAAGACTAAAAAATTTTAAAATTTACTCTTTAAGATAATTAGGTGAAAAGTAAGAACACTTTACAAATTAGAAATAAATGATTTAGTCACAAGGCAGTCTCCTGAACTAGGGAGAGAAGGAAGCCCTGCAGAGTCAGGGACCAGGAGAAGGGCATTCAAGTCAGGCAGAGGCCCAGTGAAGTTGGGAAATTAGCACAATACAGAAAATTGAGCAAACAAACACAAATATTGAGGATTATTTTTCTCACTGTCTGAGAAAAGTGATACAAATGTGAGAAGTGAAAAATCTAAAATAAGTACTGTTGTAATCTCAATACACAAAGATATAAAAGTAAATAAATGTGTGTATATGTATATGTATACATACATGCATTGCATATATATAGCTAGACTGTTCACAGAGGAGACTGGAAGTATTATGGCACCCCAATATCACTAAGCACACATTGTACCAAGATCTTGGCTCCTAAATACCATTTACCATTTAGAGGCACCAGTGCTCCTTGGAGAAATGGCTGATTCCAGGGCTGGAGCAGGAAAAGAATGGGAAGAAATTGGAAAATATTCTCTTGTTGGAAACTAAGGAAGTGTTCAAAGAATGATGAGGATTTATCAAAGTAGATTTATTTTGTGTAGTTTCTGTACCTGTATAAAGAAAGTGGTTAGAACAAGTAGGAAAATAAAAGGTAGACATGAGACTCTAGATGTGTAAGTTGAGAGTCCTGGTATCCATAAGTCAGAACCCATTCATTTAGAAACAAACTAGAAGGAAAAACATATTCTTTTTGACAATATTTGAAATTCAAAATATTTGAAATTCCAAATAAAAAAATGTTTCAGGTACCTTAGCTTAATGTGTGATAACTGTGCTACCACTGCAATGGAACATAGACTTACCATTCATTTTATTAGTAAGGTAAATACAATTGATTTTTACTTAAAACACATTTTAATATTTTAATTATGCTGCTAAATGTCTTCAAAAGGCTTTAAACTGTTTTTAAAGGTTCAAAGAGTTGTATATGTTTAAGCTAAAAAATTTTACTATAGAAAAAATGATTGATTCCATCTACATCTTTTAAAGACAATTCATTTATGTAACTTCCTCAACAGTTTTGTAAATAAATCACAATGAATTTTACATTATTAGCTGTAGAACTCAGAAATTTGTACCATTATTAGGGAGGGAAGCTTACCAAAAAAAGGCAAGTTCTGGGTTATATTTGTTTGCAAGAGCTGCTGTAATAAAGTGTCACAATGTTGGATGACTTTATCAATAAAAATGTATTGTCTCACTGTTCTAGAGGCTGGAAGACTGAGATTACAGTGTCAGCAGGACCAGGCACTAGGGAAAAATCTGATCCAGGCCTCTCTCCTGGCTTCTGACAGTTAAGGGGCTCATGCAGCATAACTTCAGTCTTCATGTAGGAATCTCTCTCTTTCTGTGTCTGTGCTTATTTCTCCTTTTTACAAGGACACCAGTCATATTGGATTAGGGACCCACCTTATTTCCAGTATGACCTCATCTAAACTAAATACACATCTGCAATGATCCTATTTCCAAATAAGATTCTTTGTGAGGTATAATGAAGGTTTCTCTAAGTATTTTTGTCTCTTCCACGGGATTGTGAGCTTAAAGAGGGCACGCCCTATGGTTTATTTATCCTTGTGTATACCTCAGGCCTAGAAAGGAGTTTTATATGCTGTAAGGGCTCAACAAATGGCAAATAAAATAAACTGAATACTGTCTTGAAGCCTTCTTGAATGTTGTTGGTGGCTTGTCCCAAGTACTTACTCCTGCAGTGTAGAGTGCATATGGTTTTTCCAAAACTCCTAATTCCTTGCAAAGAAATAACTTGACTTGGTGGCAGAGGCAGATGGGCAACCAAAGTGCAACTTCTCTTCTTCCTCCACCCACCTGCTCCCCCCTGAAGTTTCTGTCACAGTGAACCCAGCACAGTCCATGCTCTACTCATATAAGACTTCTCTGCTCCTCTCTCTTCATACCATGCACTGGGGATCCCTCCTGCTAATCTTTTCCCATCAGCCATATCTCTCCACCCATCCCCTTACCCACCTGCTTAGCCTATGCTGCTGTCAGCTCTCACCTGGATGCCTGGAACTCCCTCCTCACTGCTCTGCTTGATTCTATTCTGGTTCTCTGACCCATTACATTTTCTACTGGGCAACCAGAACCATCTTTTTAAGCTATGGAGAGATCTGATCCAGCCTCTATTCTGCTTGGAACACTGCCATGGTTCAGATTACTAATAGCAGTGGTCTCCAAAGTAGGAAATCCACCAGCGGGAGCAATGCATGGTGATCCTCTTGGGTGTGGGGAAAACATCCTAGAAATTCTGTTTATTTTCTATTTTATTCTTTTGAAGTTATATTTCTCTGCATGTCTTAGTTCAGGTACCATGGAGCCTGAGGCAGGGATTTGGAGGCATGGGGTTTCCTGAGGGAATGCCTTCAGGAGAAGCCTAGGGGATCATAAGGCTACAGGATGGGGTAGAGGGAAAAGCTGAGGGAAAAGTGGCCTCAGCTGGTGTCTAGCTTCAGCCTGATCCAAGGGTGAGCTTTTGAGGGTGAATTGTACTACAGGAACACATTTTTGTATACTTAAGTCAGCCACTGGACCCCAGTGTGGTGAGAGGTGTCAGCTTCCAAGTAAGGCTGCTCCCTTTAGCCAGGAGGCAAGGACAGTTTTTCAGACAGAAGGCAGCTGTGAGCACAACACTCCTGCCATCTCTGGAGATATGTGGAACAGGTGGTGACTCATTTGTTAGTTTCATATGTTTCATTTTTTTTGGAATTGGTTGTCTCTATTGCCCAGGCTGAAGTGCAGTGGCACAATCATGGCTCATGGCAGCCTTGACCTCCTGGGCTCAGGCGATCCTTCCACCTCAACCTCCCAAGCACCTGGGACTATGCCACCAGGCAGGCACATGCCACCATGCCTAGCTAACTTTTTTTTTTTTGTAGAGATGAGGTCTTACTATGCTGCCTAGGTTGGTCTCAAAATTCTCACCTCATGTACTCCTCTCATCTTAGGCTCTCAAAGTGCTGAGGTTACAGGTGTGAGGCACCACACCTGGTCAGTTTCACATGTTCTTTACTTGAGAAAATATTTTCAAACTATAGTTGTAAGTACTTATTTTGCATCATTATTTTATTTATCTTTTGAAGGACAGCAATTATGTGTATGTTAGATATTTTTTCTCCCATATCTGTCATTTTTCTTCTTTTTCATTTCAGTTGTTTTGGTTTTCTTCTACATCTCTTGATGTACTTTAATTTTGTCAATTTGGCTTTACTTCTATTTTTATTGTACTTTTCATGTTCAAACTGAACTTTGTGAGAACATATTTCATCCACTTCTGTGAACTTATAACATCTTCCCTAAGCACTTTTAGTTCTGGGCTTTTAGCTCTTGTTTCCTAGAGTCAATGACTTCATGGTGCATTTTAAACAATCATTTTCATATATTTTACCACAATTATTTTCACTTTTTATTATAGAAATGCCTAAATATAGGACAAAGTGGGCAGAATTGCTTGCATCATGCAGTTTAATACACAATCTACTCATGCCAAGACTAGAAGCTGGAGTTATGGCTTGGGGAGGTGGTGGAGTCTCAGTGGACACTTTCTTCATCATGCTAATAGCAGTGATGTCAAGAAACATTTTATAAGGGCTTGATGAGTCATGCCCAGAACAATGGCCCAGAAGGGCCTCATCTGTCTCATGTCCTGCCAAATATCCAAAGCCCAGCCAAGGTCCAGCACAACATGGACATCCAATAAACATTCCTGATTTATTATTTTTGTTGTTATTATTGGGAAAAATGTATACAGCACTTAGTCCATGCCAAATATGACTCTAAGTTCTTGACATATATTAACTAACTTACCATGAAAACAACTCTATGAAGTAGATACTATTATTATCCCCAGGAAACTAAGGCACAGAGATGCTAAGTCTCTTGCCCGAGGCCACTCACCTGGTCACCAAGAGAGCCAGGATTCTCACCCAAATAGACTGGCATCTGCCCACTGCCTGGGCATGACCTTTATTTCCTCGTCTGACGGCAGCAACCAGCAGGAGGAGGTCAGGCAGTCCCTGGGGGTGGCATTGGGGTTTAGACTGGAGGAGGACCAGGGGACTGAGGATCAGAACTAGGGAGGGGGTGAGGAGCCAGTAGGGTGTGAGAAGGGAGAGTGGAGCCTGCAGAGTGGTGAGGAGTGGGGTCCCAGAGCAGACAGGATAGGCTCGGTGTGAAGTCCAACTGCCCCTCACTGGCAAGTCACCTCTTCACTGGGAATCTGTCTCCTGCTTTGTGAAACAGGTCTTATAACCTGACCTCAGGGTCACTGCTTTGTCACTGTCCTGCCTGTGATCCCCCAAAATGACTCCTGTTGCCCACTTGTTTATTCTTTGAATGAATGAACCAGTGTGTAGCTTTAGATAGTTTATTTACATCTCTTGTAGTAGGATAACTTGGTACTGGATACTACTTGAAGCTGGCAGGTGTGGGCAGGATCTGGGGGATATTTTGGTTTAAGAGAGGTTTTCTGAAGGATTCTGAGGGTGCAACAAAGTATATTTAAGGGACTCACCTCTCAGAGGGTGAGAGAGTTGGAAGGCTTCTCTTCAGCTTCCTGTGCAGTCGGCAGATACTTTGATTTACATCAGGCAGGAGAGTGCAGTGCTTGACAGTGTCAACTCTGGGTTCAGACAGACTGGGGTTCAAATTTCAAGCCATTTCCAACTTACATGATCTTGCCCAAGTGACTTCAGTCTCAGAACCTCAGTTTTCTTATCTGTAAAATGAGGATAAGCAAACTGATACTGTAATCCTTGTTATAAGGTTTAAATAAGGAAACACAGGTGAATGCACATTGGACAGTTTCCAGCACATGGTGGTGCCTAATAAATACACACACACCAAGTTTTTTTTGCATCAAGCAATTATTGTGAGCATTTCAGATGTGCCCTTATCCACACCCAAGTAGGTGTTCTGTTGACATTTAAGGAATTAACTTCTGGTTATACAGAATACGAAACGTTTTAAAATTCAAACTGAAAGTCTGAGCTACACTCAGCTGCTAGCCTTCATGGCCAATTAAAAGATGAAAAGCAGAGACTGGGAGTAAAGAGAGTGTTTAATTTCTATAACCAGGTTATACAGAGATGGGTGGGCACCATTGCCAAAAAGGCCACTCGAGGAAACACAAATTTATTTTAGTATTTATACCCAAAATTTATAGCCCTTTACCCACCCTGAATTGTAAGCCTATGTGCAGTTTTAGCATGACTATATTTTTACATTAACAATTTTTATACGTGACCACTGACATGACACAGAGTCTTCTGGCCATGTCAGCATTTTAGGTAACATTTTGGAATTTATAATTTTTTTTTAGAGAAAGGGGCAGACATTTGCAACATTTGGACAGAAGGAAAAGTAATAACATTTAAAATGAAAGCTTTAAGTTGTTTTAAAACATAATTACAACAATCCTCTATCCCCAGAGCCCTGGCCTATAATAGTCCAATGTCCTTCTATTCACAGATGACAATGCCCACATCAGGCTTTTGGATACGCTCTGTTAGCCTTGGACCATCTCCTAATTATTAGGTGATCTGGCTTGCTGGCTGCACCAGTAATGGCTTGCTAGATAAGATTTGCCAGGCAGGCAAGGCCCATATTGGGAGAGGAAAAGGAGGATTAAAGGCTGTGGGAATGGGGGGGCGGAAGAAAGATGTGCATTTTTAAATTCAAATAGCATCTCCATTCAGCCTGACTCAATGACAAATAACACAAGTTTTTAAAGTCTTTTTCAAATGACTGTTTTAGTGTAACCAAAATGGCCTCTTTTCAGCTTATTGCACAACTACCTCATAAGGTAGATACTATATGACTCCACTTTTCAATGAAGGAGTTGAGCTTAGAGAGGCTAAGTGACTTGCCGGAACCACACAGCTAGTAAATGGAAGAGCTGTGTTTCAAATCCAAACCATCTAGTTTCGAAGTCAGTGAACTTAACCAAACACTACCCTGCCTCTCTAAATTCAGTGAAGCTAAGTGGGTGAAGGACAATGTAGCTTCCTGTCTGACCCTGTCCTTTAATCTGCTTCAAACAGCAGCTGATTCACCTACAGTCTCAGAAGGGTGGAAAGGGCCCCATGTGGGGTGAGCACTGCGTTATTTCTGAGACAAGTTTCCAAATCTCAGATGCAGAGATGCTGCACCCCAGGACTAAGCTAACATCTCTGGAGCAAGACACAGAGAGAGTGAGATGTGCATGACTGGCAAGGAGCCATTGTGCC
>NW_007222262.1:0-6572 GCF_000164805.1 Carlito syrichta | reverse complement strand
TTCAGACAATAAAAGCACAGCAAAATAAATTTTAGAAAATGAAAGCACACCAGAAAAATACATTTGCAAGGAAGAACAAAACCATCAACTACAATTTTAAAATTCTATACAAAAAATTTTAAAAATGATATGAGATCTTAAAAAGCAACTTAAATAAGAATTAGAAAATCTCAAAAGTGAAGTATCAGAACTCAGGAAAAGACTAAAAAATTTTAAAATTTACTCTTTAAGATAATTAGGTGAAAAGTAAGAACACTTTACAAATTAGAAATAAATGATTTAGTCACAAGGCAGTCTCCTGAACTAGGGAGAGAAGGAAGCCCTGCAGAGTCAGGGACCAGGAGAAGGGCATTCAAGTCAGGCAGAGGCCCAGTGAAGTTGGGAAATTAGCACAATACAGAAAATTGAGCAAACAAACACAAATATTGAGGATTATTTTTCTCACTGTCTGAGAAAAGTGATACAAATGTGAGAAGTGAAAAATCTAAAATAAGTACTGTTGTAATCTCAATACACAAAGATATAAAAGTAAATAAATGTGTGTATATGTATATGTATACATACATGCATTGCATATATATAGCTAGACTGTTCACAGAGGAGACTGGAAGTATTATGGCACCCCAATATCACTAAGCACACATTGTACCAAGATCTTGGCTCCTAAATACCATTTACCATTTAGAGGCACCAGTGCTCCTTGGAGAAATGGCTGATTCCAGGGCTGGAGCAGGAAAAGAATGGGAAGAAATTGGAAAATATTCTCTTGTTGGAAACTAAGGAAGTGTTCAAAGAATGATGAGGATTTATCAAAGTAGATTTATTTTGTGTAGTTTCTGTACCTGTATAAAGAAAGTGGTTAGAACAAGTAGGAAAATAAAAGGTAGACATGAGACTCTAGATGTGTAAGTTGAGAGTCCTGGTATCCATAAGTCAGAACCCATTCATTTAGAAACAAACTAGAAGGAAAAACATATTCTTTTTGACAATATTTGAAATTCAAAATATTTGAAATTCCAAATAAAAAAATGTTTCAGGTACCTTAGCTTAATGTGTGATAACTGTGCTACCACTGCAATGGAACATAGACTTACCATTCATTTTATTAGTAAGGTAAATACAATTGATTTTTACTTAAAACACATTTTAATATTTTAATTATGCTGCTAAATGTCTTCAAAAGGCTTTAAACTGTTTTTAAAGGTTCAAAGAGTTGTATATGTTTAAGCTAAAAAATTTTACTATAGAAAAAATGATTGATTCCATCTACATCTTTTAAAGACAATTCATTTATGTAACTTCCTCAACAGTTTTGTAAATAAATCACAATGAATTTTACATTATTAGCTGTAGAACTCAGAAATTTGTACCATTATTAGGGAGGGAAGCTTACCAAAAAAAGGCAAGTTCTGGGTTATATTTGTTTGCAAGAGCTGCTGTAATAAAGTGTCACAATGTTGGATGACTTTATCAATAAAAATGTATTGTCTCACTGTTCTAGAGGCTGGAAGACTGAGATTACAGTGTCAGCAGGACCAGGCACTAGGGAAAAATCTGATCCAGGCCTCTCTCCTGGCTTCTGACAGTTAAGGGGCTCATGCAGCATAACTTCAGTCTTCATGTAGGAATCTCTCTCTTTCTGTGTCTGTGCTTATTTCTCCTTTTTACAAGGACACCAGTCATATTGGATTAGGGACCCACCTTATTTCCAGTATGACCTCATCTAAACTAAATACACATCTGCAATGATCCTATTTCCAAATAAGATTCTTTGTGAGGTATAATGAAGGTTTCTCTAAGTATTTTTGTCTCTTCCACGGGATTGTGAGCTTAAAGAGGGCACGCCCTATGGTTTATTTATCCTTGTGTATACCTCAGGCCTAGAAAGGAGTTTTATATGCTGTAAGGGCTCAACAAATGGCAAATAAAATAAACTGAATACTGTCTTGAAGCCTTCTTGAATGTTGTTGGTGGCTTGTCCCAAGTACTTACTCCTGCAGTGTAGAGTGCATATGGTTTTTCCAAAACTCCTAATTCCTTGCAAAGAAATAACTTGACTTGGTGGCAGAGGCAGATGGGCAACCAAAGTGCAACTTCTCTTCTTCCTCCACCCACCTGCTCCCCCCTGAAGTTTCTGTCACAGTGAACCCAGCACAGTCCATGCTCTACTCATATAAGACTTCTCTGCTCCTCTCTCTTCATACCATGCACTGGGGATCCCTCCTGCTAATCTTTTCCCATCAGCCATATCTCTCCACCCATCCCCTTACCCACCTGCTTAGCCTATGCTGCTGTCAGCTCTCACCTGGATGCCTGGAACTCCCTCCTCACTGCTCTGCTTGATTCTATTCTGGTTCTCTGACCCATTACATTTTCTACTGGGCAACCAGAACCATCTTTTTAAGCTATGGAGAGATCTGATCCAGCCTCTATTCTGCTTGGAACACGGCCATGGTTCAGATTACTAATAGCAGTGGTCTCCAAAGTATGAAATCCACCAGCGGGAGCAATGCATGGTGATCCTCTTGGGTGTGGGGAAAACATCCTAGAAATTCTGTTTATTTTCTATTTTATTCTTTTGAAGTTATATTTCTCTGCATGTCTTAGTTCAGGTACCATGGAGCCTGAGGCAGGGATTTGGAGGCATGGGGTTTCCTGAGGGAATGCCTTCAGGAGAAGCCTAGGGGATCATAAGGCTACAGGATGGGGTAGAGGGAAAAGCTGAGGGAAAAGTGGCCTCAGCTGGTGTCTAGCTTCAGCCTGATCCAAGGGTGAGCTTTTGAGGGTGAATTGTACTACAGGAACACATTTTTGTATACTTAAGTCAGCCACTGGACCCCAGTGTGGTGAGAGGTGTCAGCTTCCAAGTAAGGCTGCTCCCTTTAGCCAGGAGGCAAGGACAGTTTTTCAGACAGAAGGCAGCTGTGAGCACAACACTCCTGCCATCTCTGGAGATATGTGGAACAGGTGGTGACTCATTTGTTAGTTTCATATGTTTCATTTTTTTTGGAATTGGTTGTCTCTATTGCCCAGGCTGAAGTGCAGTGGCACAATCATGGCTCATGGCAGCCTTGACCTCCTGGGCTCAAGCGATCCTTTCCACCTCAACCTCCCAAGCACCTGGGACTATGCCACCAGGCAGGCACATGCCACCATGCCTAGCTAACTTTTTTTTTTTTGTAGAGATGAGGTCTTACTATGCTGCCTAGGTTGGTCTCAAAATTCTCACCTCATGTAATCCTCTCATCTTAGGCTCTCAAAGTGCTGAGGTTACAGGTGTGAGGCACCACACCTGGTCAGTTTCACATGTTCTTTACTTGAGAAAATATTTTCAAACTATAGTTGTAAGTACTTATTTTGCATCATTATTTTATTTATCTTTTGAAGGACAGCAATTATGTGTATGTTAGATATTTTTTCTCCCATATCTGTCATTTTTCTTCTTTTTCATTTCAGTTGTTTTGGTTTTCTTCTACATCTCTTGATGTACTTTAATTTTGTCAATTTGGCTTTACTTCTATTTTTATTGTACTTTTCATGTTCAAACTGAACTTTGTGAGAACATATTTCATCCACTTCTGTGAACTTATAACATCTTCCCTAAGCACTTTTAGTTCTGGGCTTTTAGCTCTTGTTTCCTAGAGTCAATGACTTCATGGTGCATTTTAAACAATCATTTTCATATATTTTACCACAATTATTTTCACTTTTTATTATAGAAATGCCTAAATATAGGACAAAGTGGGCAGAATTGCTTGCATCATGCAGTTTAATACACAATCTACTCATGCCAAGACTAGAAGCTGGAGTTATGGCTTGGGGAGGTGGTGGAGTCTCAGTGGACACTTCTTCAGCATGCTAATAGCAGTGATGTCAAGAAACATTTTATAAGGGCTTGATGAGTCATGCCCAGAACAATGGCCCAGAAGGGCCTCATCTGTCTCATGTCCTGCCAAATATCCAAAGCCCAGCCAAGGTCCAGCACAACATGGACATCCAATAAACATTCCTGATTTATTATTTTTGTTGTTATTATTGGGAAAAATGTATACAGCACTTAGTCCATGCCAAATATGACTCTAAGTTCTTGACATATATTAACTAACTTACCATGAAAACAACTCTATGAAGTAGATACTATTATTATCCCCAGGAAACTAAGGCACAGAGATGCTAAGTCTCTTGCCCGAGGCCACTCACCTGGTCACCAAGAGAGCCAGGATTCTCACCCAAATAGACTGGCATCTGCCCACTGCCTGGGCATGACCTTTATTTCCTCGTCTGACGGCAGCAACCAGCAGGAGGAGGTCAGGCAGTCCCTGGGGGTGGCATTGGGGTTTAGACTGGAGGAGGACCAGGGGACTGAGGATCAGAACTAGGGAGGGGGTGAGGAGCCAGTAGGGTGTGAGAAGGGAGAGTGGAGCCTGCAGAGTGGTGAGGAGTGGGGTCCCAGAGCAGACAGGATAGGCTCGGTGTGAAGTCCAACTGCCCCTCACTGGCAAGTCACCTCTTCACTGGGAATCTGTCTCCTGCTTTGTGAAACAGGTCTTATAACCTGACCTCAGGGTCACTGCTTTGTCACTGTCCTGCCTGTGATCCCCCAAAATGACTCCTGTTGCCCACTTGTTTATTCTTTGAATGAATGAACCAGTGTGTAGCTTTAGATAGTTTATTTACATCTCTTGTAGTAGGATAACTTGGTACTGGATACTACTTGAAGCTGGCAGGTGTGGGCAGGATCTGGGGGATATTTTGGTTTAAGAGAGGTTTTCTGAAGGATTCTGAGGGTGCAACAAAGTATATTTAAGGGACTCACCTCTCAGAGGGTGAGAGAGTTGGAAGGCTTCTCTTCAGCTTCCTGTGCAGTCGGCAGATACTTTGATTTACATCAGGCAGGAGAGTGCAGTGCTTGACAGTGTCAACTCTGGGTTCAGACAGACTGGGGTTCAAATTTCAAGCCATTTCCAACTTACATGATCTTGCCCAAGTGACTTCAGTCTCAGAACCTCAGTTTTCTTATCTGTAAAATGAGGATAAGCAAACTGATACTGTAATCCTTGTTATAAGGTTTAAATAAGGAAACACAGGTGAATGCACATTGGACAGTTTCCAGCACATGGTGGTGCCTAATAAATACACACACACCAAGTTTTTTTTGCATCAAGCAATTATTGTGAGCATTTCAGATGTGCCCTTATCCACACCCAAGTAGGTGTTCTGTTGACATTTAAGGAATTAACTTCTGGTTATACAGAATACGAAACGTTTTAAAATTCAAACTGAAAGTCTGAGCTACACTCAGCTGCTAGCCTTCATGGCCAATTAAAAGATGAAAAGCAGAGACTGGGAGTAAAGAGAGTGTTTAATTTCTATAACCAGGTTATACAGAGATGGGTGGGCACCATTGCCAAAAAGGCCACTCGAGGAAACACAAATTTATTTTAGTATTTATACCCAAAATTTATAGCCCTTTACCCACCCTGAATTGTAAGCCTATGTGCAGTTTTAGCATGACTATATTTTTACATTAACAATTTTTATACGTGACCACTGACATGACACAGAGTCTTCTGGCCATGTCAGCATTTTAGGTAACATTTTGGAATTTATAATTTTTTTTTAGAGAAAGGGGCAGACATTTGCAACATTTGGACAGAAGGAAAAGTAATAACATTTAAAATGAAAGCTTTAAGTTGTTTTAAAACATAATTACAACAATCCTCTATCCCCAGAGCCCTGGCCTATAATAGTCCAATGTCCTTCTATTCACAGATGACAATGCCCACATCAGGCTTTTGGATACGCTCCTGTTAGCCTTGGACCATCTCCTAATTATTAGGTGATCTGGCTTGCTGGCTGCAACCAGTAATGGCTTGCTAGATAAGATTTGCCAGGCAGGCAAGGCCATATTGGGAGAGGAAAAGGAGGATTAAAGGCTGTGGGAATGGGGGGGCGGAAGAAAGATGTGCATTTTTAAATTCAAATAGCATCTCCATTCAGCCTGACTCAATGACAAATAACACAAGTTTTTAAAGTCTTTTTCAAATGACTGTTTTAGTGTAACCAAAATGGCCTCTTTTCAGCTTATTGCACAACTACCTCATAAGGTAGATACTATATGACTCCACTTTTCAATGAAGGAGTTGAGCTTAGAGAGGCTAAGTGACTTGCCGGAACCACACAGCTAGTAAATGGAAGAGCTGTGTTTCAAATCCAAACCATCTAGTTTCGAAGTCAGTGAACTTAACCAAACACTACCCTGCCTCTCTAAATTCAGTGAAGCTAAGTGGGTGAAGGACAATGTAGCTTCCTGTCTGACCCTGTCCTTTAATCTGCTTCAAACAGCAGCTGATTCACCTACAGTCTCAGAAGGGTGGAAAGGGCCCCATGTGGGGTGAGCACTGCGTTATTTCTGAGACAAGTTTCCAAATCTCAGATGCAGAGATGCTGCACCCCAGGACTAAGCTAACATCTCTGGAGCAAGACACAGAGAGAGTGAGATGTGCATGACTGGCAAGGAGCCATTGTGCCATTGGTACAGCTGGGGATGCCAGGCCAGTTGAGCAGTAAAG
>NW_007222261.1:0-807 GCF_000164805.1 Carlito syrichta | reverse complement strand
TGCTGGCTGCACCAGTAATGGCTTGCTAGATAAGATTGCCAGGCAGGCAAGGCCATATTGGGAGAGGAAAAGGAGGATTAAAGGCTGTGGGAATGGGGGGGCGGAAGAAAGATGTGCATTTTTAAATTCAAATAGCATCTCCATTCAGCGTGACTCAATGACAAATAACACAAGTTTTTAAAGTCTTTTTCAAATGACTGTTTTAGTGTAACCAAAATGGCCTCTTTTCAGCTTATTGCACAACTACCTCATAAGGTAGATACTATATGACTCCACTTTTCAATGAAGGAGTTGAGCTTAGAGAGGCTAAGTGACTTGCCGGAACCACACAGCTAGTAAATGGAAGAGCTGTGTTTCAAATCCAAACCATCTAGTTTCGAAGTCAGTGAACTTAACCAAACACTACCCTGCCTCTCTAAATTCAGTGAAGCTAAGTGGGTGAAGGACAATGTAGCTTCCTGTCTGACCCTGTCCTTTAATCTGCTTCAAACAGCAGCTGATTCACCTACAGTCTCAGAAGGGTGGAAAGGGCCCCATGTGGGGTGAGCACTGCGTTATTTCTGAGACAAGTTTCCAAATCTCAGATGCAGAGATGCTGCACCCCAGGACTAAGCTAACATCTCTGGAGCAAGACACAGAGAGAGTGAGATGTGCATGACTGGCAAGGAGCCATTGTGCCATTGGTACAGCTGGGGATGCCAGGCCAGTTGAGCAGTAAAGAAGGAAATTTCCCATTGTTTACTTCACAGCAAAATTTCTTTTTTAAATGAGCTGTATGGAAGACTAGGACAGGGTACCAGGATTTGT
>NW_007222260.1:0-767 GCF_000164805.1 Carlito syrichta | reverse complement strand
GACTCAATGACAAATAACACAAGTTTTTAAAGTCTTTTCAAATGACTGTTTTAGTGTAACCAAAATGGCCTCTTTCAGCTTATTGCACAACTACCTCATAAGGTAGATACTATATGACTCCACTTTTCAATGAAGGAGTTGAGCTTAGAGAGGCTAAGTGACTTGCCGGAACCACACAGCTAGTAAATGGAAGAGCTGTGTTTCAAATCCAAACCATCTAGTTTCGAAGTCAGTGAACTTAACCAAACACTACCCTGCCTCTCTAAATTCAGTGAAGCTAAGTGGGTGAAGGACAATGTAGCTTCCTGTCTGACCCTGTCCTTTAATCTGCTTCAAACAGCAGCTGATTCACCTACAGTCTCAGAAGGGTGGAAAGGGCCCCATGTGGGGTGAGCACTGCGTTATTTCTGAGACAAGTTTCCAAATCTCAGATGCAGAGATGCTGCACCCCAGGACTAAGCTAACATCTCTGGAGCAAGACACAGAGAGAGTGAGATGTGCATGACTGGCAAGGAGCCATTGTGCCATTGGTACAGCTGGGGATGCCAGGCCAGTTGAGCAGTAAAGAAGGAAATTTCCCATTGTTTACTTCACAGCAAAATTTCTTTTTTAAATGAGCTGTATGGAAGACTAGGACAGGGTACCAGGATTTGTTGAATGTGGGGGTAGAGGGTGGGTGAAGGTGATCAGTGGAAACCAAGCAGGAAGATGAAGTGGGACCCCTTAGAGGGACAATGGGGTGGGGGAAGGCAGGTGGGGTAAACTAG
>NW_007222259.1:0-809 GCF_000164805.1 Carlito syrichta | reverse complement strand
TTTCTGGGGAACAAACCAGGTAAGAGCTGTCCATGATAACTTTTGAATGGTGTCTCATGGAAGCAAGGTGGCAAAAGTGAAGACAAAATCCATAAGATCAAATAACTAAGAGCCCTTTGTCAAAGTGAGAAGACTGAAAAATTAAACCAAAGGAAAGTCCTGGCTACCTTCTTATTGGTAGTAGCTGTAACTATAAGAAGTATGGGTAAAATTAGGTGATGATCATGATGATGAAATCTAGCATTTACATTTTTTTATCCTTTCAACTTAATCCTTGGAATGAGCCCATGAAGTAAGTACTGTAGCAAAAGAAACTTGGGTTCTGAAACATTAAGCAACTTGCCCAAGATGCATGTATTGAACAGGTAGCATGACCAGAATCTAAACCGTTTCCTGTGGCAAATGATTAGACTCTTAAATCTTTTAATGATGACCTTAATAATGACCAGAATCCAAACTACAAGCTAGAAATAATCTCAGAATTTCATTTTCCTGCAGTGTACTGAAGCGTCTAAAAGCACAAGTTCAAATCAAGACAATGGTTTAAGCAAGTGCCTGTAATCCTAGCTACTTAAGAGACTGAAGTGGGACAATCACTTAAGGCCACTTGGGGCAACATAGTAAGACTTTGTCTTAAAAAAAAATCAAGACCATGGGAAACTAGTTAGGGAAAAATGAGAGAAAATATATAAAGCACTATATTAGAGTTCTCCAGAGAAACAGAACCAATAGGAGATTATATCCATAACTATATCTATACAAAAGAGAGACATTTATTGTAAGGTTTAGCTCACATGATTTGAACACTG
>NW_007222258.1:0-1754 GCF_000164805.1 Carlito syrichta | reverse complement strand
AGACCTCATCTCTAAAATAAATAAAAAAAATTAGCCAGGCATGATAGCATGGCCTGTAGTTCCAGCTACTTGAAAGACTGAGGCGGAAGGATCACCGGAGCCCAGCCTAGGCAACATAGTGAGACTTTGTCTCTACAAAAGTAAAATAAAATAAATTAAAATAACAAATAAAATAAAATAAAATAATAAAATTAGCTGGGACAGTTAGTACATGCCTGTCAGCCTGGACGACAGAGTGAGATTCAAATTAAAAAAAAACAAAACCAAAAAACCCAACAAACATACAAACAAAACACAAATATCCATCAACTGGTGAATGGATAAACAAAATATGATACATCAATACAGTGAATTATTAATCAGTAATAAAAAAAACCTGTTGATAAACATAAAATACAGAGAAACCTCAAAAGCATTATACTGTTTTTAAAAAGTCAGAAACAAAAAAGTACTAACTCTATGATTTAATTAATCTGAAATTCTAGAAAAAGGCATAACTAGACTCTTATGTCAGAGAGCTTATCGATGGCTCTGTAGAATTGATGGTGGAATAATTAACTGCAAGAGATTAAGAAAAAATTTTTTTGGTACTGAGGATGTTCTATTTGTTAGTTGCGTGGTACTTTTTCCTATAAGTAAATTTTACCTCATAGTGTTGATCACAAAAATTTTAAAACTGTAATTACCACAGGAGAACCATTTGCAGAAAAAAGTTGCAAAGGACACACAGAAGTAAAACAAAAATGCCATGAGAGATAGTCAGTAGACGCATGATGTATGGTAAATCACACCAAATCTCAAACAAAATTAGGAATTTGGATGGGGTATGTGTCATACTCCTGTGGAAATAATGTCTTAAATCCTTATTTAAAATCTACCAATTTTTTGTCAGCTTTATTTGGGCAAATATATGTCTTATAGGGATTTTTGGAACATATATTCTTTTGAAAAATGAACCCACTTATGATGCAGACTATACTATGGGACTGCTCCAAGCGTAACTAGTCTATTATGTTGATAATATGTTGATATGCCATGCATGCTGGAAAGGCAGGTACACAGCTACTTGATGAACAAATACTAGGGAAGACAGGCTCTGATCAATAGTCTGGAACTGTAAAAAATGACATGGTCTTTGCTCTGAAGCAGTTTTTAAGTTTAGCTAAAAATTCTAGACTAAAAATGGAGAATACCAAAGATATATTTTGTGTGCAGAATCCACGGGCTGCAAATGTGACGATAGATTGGTAGAAGTTCAGAAAAAGGAAAATCACCAGATCACTGTTTCCCAGAATGTGAGTCATGCACACTGGTAGTCCCTTGGCTGATTTTATTTATTCATTCATTTTTATTTATTTACTTTTTAGAGACAGAGTCTCTGTCACCCAGGCTGAGGTGCAGTAGCATGATCATAGCCCACTGCAGCCTCTAACTCCTGGGCTCAAGGTATCCTCCTGCCTCAGCCTCCTATGTAGCTGGAACTACAAGTGTGCCCCACCATGACTGGCAAATTTTTTTGTGATCTTACTATGTTGCCTAGGCTAGTCTTGAACAGCTGGCCTCAAGCAATCCTCTCACCTCAGCACTGGGATTACAGGTATGAGCCACCACACCCAGCTCCCCAGATGCTTTTTAGTTGCTACTCAAATAAATTCCAAACCAAGGAAGTCATTCTCTTAGTCAATTCTCTTCCAATTCCTTGACAAATATGTCAAGCAGAAAATCTAAATTTAATATTAGTGCATCTTTAATAC
>NW_007222257.1:0-366 GCF_000164805.1 Carlito syrichta | reverse complement strand
TGGAAAAAAAACTTGTGTGGATTTTTGTTGTTGTTATGTTGTTACTTGATTTCTTCAACAAACACTAAAAATTTGGTTGTCACACAGAAATTTGGATTTTTTGGTGTTCTTGAAAAATATGATGATACTGAGTGCATCAACGTGATAAAAGAATGGAGCAGTGTAGCCCTCTCTTTTTGTAAGGTGTAGAGCATACACATTCCAGTGTATTTGTCTTTCTTACTCCTATTATTGCCAAACAATGATGGCAGACACTAGTATAAGAAAAAAAAAATTGATTCTTTCAAGCCTTGTACTAGTTTAGCGTTTGTCTTTATTTTGGTCACATGTTCTCTCATGGCTCTCACTAATAAAACCTTTTCTTCA
>NW_007222256.1:0-803 GCF_000164805.1 Carlito syrichta | reverse complement strand
TTTTTGGTGTTCTTGAAAAATATGATGATACTGAGTGCATCAACGTGATAAAAGAATGGAGCAGTGTAGCCCTCTCTTTTTGTAAGGTGTAGAGCATACACATTCCAGTGTATTTGTCTTTCTTACTGCTATTATTGCCAAACAATGATGGCAGACACTAGTATAAGAAAAAAAAAATTGATTCTTTCAAGCCTTGTACTAGTTTAGCGTTTGTCTTTATTTTGGTCACATGTTCTCTCATGGCTCTCACTAATAAAACCTTTTCTTCATTTTTTGCTAATGCTATGTTTTAGGGGTCTCCTTATGTTTCCCTAGACTATGCAGCAACCTACATGATTGACTTATGGATCCTTGGGAGTCAAGGGCCATTGCATATTTTAAATCTTTGTATACTTGCTTCTTTGGAATGACCCTACTCACAATGGATGCTTAAAAAATATCTGATATACTGAAGTGGTTTTTCACCTCCATTGTCTCCCTACTTTGATCTCTGCCTTTTGCTTCTTCCAGATTAGTTTCTTGAAACACAATTGGAATTGTCTCACAAGCTGTCCCTCTTCCCCAAACCTGAAGGACTAGCTATCCATTAACACGAAATAGTCCTTCAAAATTTACTATCAAATATTTAGATAGGAAAGTCTAGTTTCACAAGAATAGGCATACCTCTGGTTAGATTTTCTGTCACACATTTTGGGAAATGTCTTATAGAAAGCAACATAAGCATAGCAATCACCAGTTGCTGACATTTAAAAAAAGATCATCTACATTCTCACATATCTATGACCATTTTCCTGTACCTCCCC
>NW_007222255.1:0-799 GCF_000164805.1 Carlito syrichta | reverse complement strand
GGTCTCCTTATGTTTCCCTAGACTATGCAGCAACCTACATGATTGACTTATGGATCCTTGGGAGTCAAGGGCCATTGCATATTTTAAATCTTTGTATACTTGCTTCTTTGGAATGACCCTACTCACAATGGATGCTTAAAAAATATCTGATATACTGAAGTGGTTTTTCACCTCCATTGTCTCCCTACTTTGATCTCTGCCTTTTGCTTCTTCCAGATTAGTTTCTTGAAACACAATTGGAATTGTCTCACAAGCTGTCCCTCTTCCCCAAACCTGAAGGACTAGCTATCCATTAACACGAAATAGTCCTTCAAAATTTACTATCAAATATTTAGATAGGAAAGTCTAGTTTCACAAGAATAGGCATACCTCTGGTTAGATTTTCTGTCACACATTTTGGGAAATGTCTTATAGAAAGCAACATAAGCATAGCAATCACCAGTTGCTGACATTTAAAAAAAGATCATCTACATTCTCACATATCTATGACCATTTTCCTGTACCTCCCCAACCCTCATGGTCCTGAATTGTCAGGAAAAGATAAGAAGACATTCCACCTGTTATAAGGCAATATATTGCTTATTATTATTACTTTTTAGACCTACATATGCAGGAGTTCTAGGAAATTTCCCGATCTGTTCTGGGTGTCTACTCATTTTCCTGGGTAAAAGCAAAGAGTCTTACATACGCTCCTCCAAAGAACATCCTGAGCAAGGTGGCTTATACCTGTGACTCATGTTTGCATGATGAATGCAGAAGAATATACCCTATTTCAGGGTCATCTTTCATCCCTGTGTTT
>NW_007222254.1:0-743 GCF_000164805.1 Carlito syrichta | reverse complement strand
AAGCAAAGAGTCTTACATACGCTCCTCCAAAGAACATCCTGAGCAAGGTGGCTTATACCTGTGACTCATGTTTGCATGATGAATGCAGAAGAATATACCCTATTTCAGGGTCATCTTTCATCCCTGTGTTTATGTTCTGCTTTAAAAGACTAGATGTTGAAAAGAAAGAGGGAAAGCCAGGAATTAGGATGGGCCCTTAAAGGAAAAAGTCAAGCCCAAGGGATCAACAATATCGATGGACAAGAGGTTGGAGATTTCTTAGACTACAGCAATCTTTTCAAGGAAAGTCCCCCACCTGTCCCTTCATTCTGAGCCCACTACAGCTTTGGCATAACACTTATGCCAGTGTCTTAAGATAACTAACTTTTGCTGAAAGAAAGTAGAGCAGTTTTGGAGACCAAGATTTAGCAGAATAATACTAACAAATAATTATTTGTTTTTGAGGTCTAGAAACAGCTGGTAACATTATCTAACTAAATTCACATTGAGCAAAGAGTAAAGAGGGTTTCAAACAGTTGAAATATCCTTGACTTAATTCCATCTGAGAATTGCTATGGAGAACCAATCAAGCAGGCGACTGCAGGTCTCTCAGCCAATAACTCTTCCAGATTTCTATGAGAAACCCCCGTTCTCAGTCATAGGTGATAGTGATTTTGCTTTGAGTATTGCATTCCCCTATGGTCTCAGGCATTCTATCCGTACCGAATTTTATTTTGTTACCTGATAGAACTGGCTCATAATAA
>NW_007222253.1:0-832 GCF_000164805.1 Carlito syrichta | reverse complement strand
TTTCAGGGTCATCTTTCATCCCTGTGTTTATGTTCTGCTTTAAAAGACTAGATGTTGAAAAGAAAGAGGGAAAGCCAGGAATTAGGATGGGCCCTTAAAGGAAAAAGTCAAGCCCAAGGGATCAACAATATTGATGGACAAGAGGTTGGAGATTTCTTAGACTACAGCAATCTTTTCAAGGAAAGTCCCCCACCTGTCCCTTCATTCTGAGCCCACTACAGCTTTGGCATAACACTTATGCCAGTGTCTTAAGATAACTAACTTTTGCTGAAAGAAAGTAGAGCAGTTTTGGAGACCAAGATTTAGCAGAATAATACTAACAAATAATTATTTGTTTTTGAGGTCTAGAAACAGCTGGTAACCTTATCTAACTAAATTCACATTGAGCAAAGAGTAAAGAGGGTTTCAAACAGTTGAAATATCCTTGACTTAATTCCATCTGAGAATTGCTATGGAGAACCAATCAAGCAGGCGACTGCAGGGCTCTCAGCCAATAACTCTTCCAGATTTCTATGAGAAACCCCCGTTCTCAGTCACAGGTGATAGTGATTTTGCTTTGAGTATTGCATTCCCCTATGGTCTCAGGCATTCTATCCGTACCGAATTTTATTTTGTTACCTGATAGAACTGGCTCATAATAAAGAGAGAGGTGAAGAGGAGGGCAACAATCTTCATGGCTGAAGGAAGAAGAAACCTTGGCTTCATTTCCAGGAAGCAATGGAAAACAGCATCAGTGGAATGTCTTTGGATAATAAGTGTCCTTCTGTACCTCATTAGGGATGTTCATGGACAGAACTGTTCTGTATGCAGAATTGCTTTAATGTGAAGACTG
>NW_007222252.1:0-6787 GCF_000164805.1 Carlito syrichta | reverse complement strand
TGTATGTTGGTTTACTGAATGTATATTTGGTCCTCCAATAATAGATGAGCTTTTTGCTTACCAGGACCAGGCTGTATGGCTAAGAGCTGAGAAGGGAGTTTAATCGTGTGGTCGTTTATTCTCAGATCCTCATCACCAAGAAGAACAATGCAAGGCAGTGAAATGCCCCTGTGCATAGGAGCAGGAGGTCTGGATTTGAGTTCTGGATTTCTAGATCTGCTTCTCCCTGGAAGTATGGATGTAGGCAGGAAATCCATCTTCCTTAAATCATGGTAACACCTGTCTAGAGTTAGATCTGTTGGATCTAGGTCAGAGGACTCCCAATCATTACTGTGCATAAAATCAACTGGGTAAGTGGCTTCACAATGCAGATGGTTAGTCCCACTCCATGAAATTTTTATTTTTAAAAATTTTTATTAAACAATGTAAGCCTCCTTAGTTACGACGGCCTCTGTCATTCCTTTTGCATCTATTCCATAAAAACCACTGGAGTTCTGGACATCTGCGTTTGCATATCTTCATTCGAGGCTATAGGAGGTGTCCCTGGCCCTGGGCCTGCCGTTTAGCCAATCTCCACCCACCTTCAGGGGTTACGAAAGTGAGATGTCAGGGAAGGGTTCTATATCCACACCTGTGCACAGAAGCTTATCGGCTTATGATCAATATTTGGCTTTCAACATTGTGTCATCCCTCACTGCCTGGCTGCATTTCTGCCATCTGCTCTCCTCAGCCTATGGGAGAACCAAATGTCTCTATCACCCAACCTGGACACAGAGATATTGGAGGCCCTTGTTGCTCTCTTCAGAAGGGGGTGATACTACAGCATGGCAAGAGCCTTCTCAGGCTTTAAGGTCAGCACATTCAGGGGTTACCTTAGCTGCAGAGAACCACCTGCCTCAAGGTGACATCCACCATAGATGACACACAATGATTAATGGAGGCAGGAACACATAGGTCTGGTAATTGATTTAATTTTGGACAAATAGGAGAGGCCATACCAGCTCTACCGCCCCATCTGTGTAGAGGAAGGAAATCCATCTTCCTTGAAGATGGGAGGTGGCACTGCAGATAGACTTTCCCTTTTACAAGTAGGGCTTCCTCTCCATCCTCCACAGATAAGGATCCTGGCATCACTTCTGATAAACACCTGCACACTCAACTCCACCTATACTCAGCTGTCTAGAAATCAAATAACAGAAAACCATGATAAGTTCTAGGGAAAATAGAGCATCTTTATCAGGAAGGAACCAATTTCTGCTGAGCTTAAAAATAAGATAAAGACAGATGCCATTTCATGAGGTTTTTTTTTCCAATTAGCAGTTTACCATTGTCAGAAAGAATGATGCTCATGAATTAATGAGATAAAAACCATCCTGGAGTGGAATGAAGGTGCTGTGTCTGAGAAGAAATGCTGATGAATGGACTCTACCCTCAGATTCAAAAGGAGAGGAGAGGTCAGCACCTGGAAATAAAAGGAATCCAAAGTGGTTTTTGTTTTTGTGTTTTTTATTATTATTCAGATTTCTTGTTGGGAAATTTCTTGTTATATGTTTAAATGCTAAAGGAATGTATCAGATGGTGTGGGAATAATGTAAATTAAAGTGTACATTTTATAAAACAGTATAAATTCATTATACATGTCAGGAGACAATAGGGCCCAGACACAGCTTTGGGATTAAATAGCCTTGCTGAGATTAAAGGTGATTCTCCCCCTGTCATGAGAGAGATGCATAAACAATGAATGTCAGTGCAGTGATACTTCAAAATTTAATGGTTGAAAGTATCTATTTCCAAAGCTATTTATTTGCAAAAGTAGTTCATAAACCATTGAATAGATGTGAGCTAAGAGATGAGGCTGTGGAAATTTAAGAGTCATGGCAGTTACTGCACATGGGAGAAGGACATACATGATCTAGTAGGGTTGCCAGATATTTTTGAGAAATGACAAAATGACAGCAGATATAATGGAATTCCTATGTTACCTGGTGGAGCTGTTCCCTCCTGGGAACCAGTGATTTTAAGTCATAGCTGCCTGTCAGTGCAGATATAAGAACTCTACTCAAATGTATCATTCAATTATGAAAGAGATGGTAAAACAGTTATTTAGTATATTGTGCTATGTGGTAAAATGTATTTTCTCATTAATCAAAAAATAATGTATAAAATTGTCTTTCCATTTTCTTTGGTTAATAATACTGTGTGACCAGTGTTCTGATGCTTCCCTCTTCCATTCAGAAACATATTTTTTCACATTATTTTATCCATTGCAAATTTTCATATTTATTAATTTTCCATTTTACTTTCAAATTCAATTCTCCTCCAAAAAATTTTCTTTTTATATCTATAGAGCCCCAGTGTGTTTGGTTCCCTGCTGAATACCTGAGACCTCCAATGTTTCTTGGAACATAAAATACACTCACAAGTGTTTTATAAATGCAAGAAAGAATAAATAAATCTTTCTAATTACCTTCAAAATGGTCTTACCTCTTTGATCTCTAATTTTGTTCCAGGGTTATAGTTTTGTGGTTGTCTTCAAAGCCCAATCAAATTGATCTGGATGTTTCCCCAGATCTAAGCTGTGACTAAGTTCAGTTTAATTGCAGAAAGGGTGCTTTTCTGAAAAGTACCACTGGCTAGGTTTATTAACTATTTCCCTATGTAAAGAGAAGTTAAATAGAGGATTCATTTGCCCAAAGAAGAAGAAACTGAGAAGTTCAGAAAGCTGGGAGAAGAGAAACTTGGTGTTTACCTGTAGAATCTGCCACAGAACCTTGCTGACTTCACTGTCTCTTCAGCTTTTAGTTTCTAGTGAGTTCTCCAAACAGTGGGATGTAAACTGGACTCATCCCCTCATAATGATGCAAGTCTTGTCTACCTTTAGATATTTGTCATATCAAAGCATTTTATCGTGAAATTTGTATCAGCAGTCACGTCACCATTCTCGTTTTTTATGTTAACTATTTCTGTGACTTTTCAATTTTTGTTTTGAATATATCTTGTTATCTTAACAGCCTCCTCCAAATTCTAGATCTGTGCTACTAAATACAGTAAGTACTAGTTACATGTGGCTATAAAATTGAAATTAATCATAAATAACTCAACTTCAGATCCTCAGCAGCACTAGTCAAATTACTGCCAAATTACAGGTGTTCTGTAACCACATATGCATGAAAGCTCCTGAATTGGGCAGGGCAGACGCAGAGTATTTCCTTCATCACAGAAAGTTCAATCAGGCATGTTGATTGCAACTCATGTTTTAATACTGTTTGTTTTTATTTACATATCTGCTGAAGAATGTGGTCTTGGTGTCCAGTAACATAAGCCCCTAACACTGGACCCCTTATACTGCACTAAGAAATGCTTAAGAAGCCCAAGGAAGGGCTAGGAAATCACAGACTACTTCTTAATGGATGTATTAAGGGATGGATGCTCTGAAAGTATTAAGGTGAAAACACCCAGATGTAGTCATAGAAGAGATAGGTACATGGATTCAGCTGTTAGGGTCTGTATGAACAGATGTAGAAATAGTCTAAGTGATAAGAAACACGTTGGTCTTGAAAAGTGTTTGTTGAAATCTGTGTGTGTTAAACTTGATAATAAAAACAGAATGATATTTGGGAAATAGGGTCAAAACACTGGAGTATTCTGAGTGCTAGAAAACCTGTATATGGGAAGTAATTTTGTGAGAAAGGAAGAAGAGGTTATAATTCCTTGTAGGGATTCTGATCATTAATATTAGAGATACTGTAGTACTCCAGATAAAACCAGGTGTGGAGTGTAACCCTGAAAGTGTTTGAGTACAGAAGACAGGCAGAACATAATTAAAGATAGCTTTGTAATTTTCAAGTTTTATAGCATTGTCATATTTCTCAAACTCTGTTTATATCATGTGTTAAATTGGTAAATAAACTATAATCAACAGGGTTATTGTGAGGGGTTCATACGTAAATATATGTCAATCTGTAAGCATGGAGGCATATTTAATACAAATTCATTCTTTTAATTTTTTCCGGGCCTCAAGTACAAATGACTGAGTTAATTATACTTTTGTTTATGGCACATAGTTATCATCTGTACATAAAATACATTTAATACTGACATTTTATGGGAGAAAGAGTGTATAAATATATCTCTCTCTCACACACAGATATATACTCACATATGCATGAATATACATGTGCATGCTGTGTCTAGTGTGTATATAACAGAAATCAGAAATCTTGCAGCTACTTCTGATGGATATAAAGTAGGATTTCAGATACCACCTTAGTAAAATATCAGCTAGGGCAACTGAGCTCTAGTTCCAAGTCATTTTATATATGTGAGCATCCTTGACTTAGAGAATTGCGACAGGACAGGACAGTAACATCATGACCCAAGTACTTCTGCTACTTTCTGAAGCAGGGAACTTTAAGGGCTAAATGGGCAGGATGGGTGTGCTGACGCCCCTTGTTCCAACTAGAATACATCCTTAAATTGATTTCCATCATAAAACAGATTTTTATCTGACTGATATCCAAGTCCAAAGGGGGAAATACAGAGTTCACAGCTGTGGGAGAGCAGGAATGGTATGAGGCTTCAGAGGACTGTGGCAGATGTTGGAGAAATATTGCTAGTGAATAAAGCAAAAATAATAAAATCTGAGATATTTCATAGTTTATCTACAGGCAAAACACATAATCCACACGTGGACTGAATCAGGGATCCCTGTGTTTTGAAATCAGGGAGGGAACTGAAGATCTGAACTCAATGTGCAAATTAACCTATACAATTCAATGTTTTTCATGTTCTTATTCAAAAGTTCTCTGTGTTTCTATTACATTATTACCAAGCACAGTTATAGGCATCTTAATTTTGACCCTGGAAGACGAGGAGAGTCCTTTGTATGTTTCTTTTAGATTGTCTTGCATGTTTCTATTTGTTAGGCTCGGGGATCGCTCTGAAGTGAAGGTCTTGGGTTTCATCACAGGTTAGCCTGGAAGTTGTCTGCAAGTCAGAAGTCCTCATATCTTTGCCCATCCTCAGCTTTGCTTTTTAAGTGCTTGGACAGCCTGTGAGTAAAATCTCAAATGAAGACAGGGAGAAACTGAGTTGTTGGCAATGCAGCCACTGGTAAGTAAAGAATGCCACTTTCTTCTGAAATTACAGCCCTATTGCCAGAATATGGGCAAGTTTCTCCTGTTTGCATGGGTGTTCTAAATGAAATCATAAGGTATTCAAGAACCTGAGCTCCAATTAACTTTTCTCAGGACATGGGTTAGGAACTCATCAATGATAAGTATCCTTTCTAATATTTTACTAATTTATTCTAGCTTCCATTAAGTTTGTATATTTACAAAAAAGATGTGAGAGGTTTTGTTTATTTATGTATTCATTTTTCTTTTATTTATTCTATGATTTCACTGATAAATAAATCATCCATTTACCATATGATTGGCAGCAATAGGTATAGGATTGTGATGGATGTGGGTGATAGAGATGAGTGAAATTCAGAACATCACAGCCTAATTCAGAACACCTGCAGATGTTCCAGCAGCTGTGTTCCAACAGCTCTGCATGATAGAACTTGGGGGAGGGCTGTGCAGCGTGCAGGAACAAGGAGAGAGGTTTAGATTAGAGGAGACATGAGGACTCAGTATTTTCTTCTAATTTCAGAGTTCCTAAAATCTGCTACATTATATTTGAGTTTTATAAAGTTTCTTAAAAGGGCAACTAAAATATGATTTATCATTATTTTCCTTACTTATTCATTTTACTTCCTAGTAATTAATCTGTATCCTATCTGATAACTGAAAGTAACATATAGGGAGTGTTATTACTTAGTTCTGGCTGCACATTCAGAAGAAATAATATAATAAGGTGGAGTAAAATAAATGGCTTTGTGAAAAATTTTTGATTAACTGGCTGGAAAAAAAGCCAATACAAATATTTTATTTATTCTTGAGCAAAGAGACAAGATATAAGCAAAAGAGAAACAATGGTTAGTGTTATTGGAGTTACCAGAGAAAATTGAGAGCAAGATACCTCACACCACAGAATGGCCACACTAAGGCTGTCGTTTGGTACAGGAGCCTCAGAGGTCCAGGCTTGTTCTGCTGAACTATCTGTTCTTGAATATTGTCGTAAATACCTGAGTGCTGTAAGACCGAGAGAGACTACACCATGGATCAGATCAAACATTTTGTGTAAAACTTGTTCAGTTCTGAAGAACGCTGGAGATTGGTTCAATGCTCTCCAACTATTTAGTAAATAAGAGACTAGTGACTTTATTTAATAGATGATTGCTAGATGGAAAACATTTTTCCTTTATTTTTTAATGATTGGATTATGGTTCTTTGAAAAAAATTTAAAAAAATTTTAAATATGTAAGGTACAAATCAGGGGTAGACGAATGTTCATCATGCAGGTACCCTTGTTGATGAGGTGGGCTCCTACCCACCCCACCAGCAGTTTCCCAGTACTTCCAATCCCTTTCTTGTAGTATTATGGTAGTTTTTTTAAGGTCTGCTTATGAGTAAGAAAATGTGATACTCAGTTCTTTGTATCTGTGATAGATCACTTAGTATTGTAGTCTCTAATTCCATCTAAGTTGCTTTTCTCAGGACTAAGTTGCTGTGAAGTTCCTAATTTTTTCCTTCTATGTGGCTGCACAATATTACATCGTGTATATGTACCACTTTTTTTTTTTTTTTAAATTTGGTCCTCTCTCGATGGGTTTTACAGTTAGTTCCATGTTTTTGTTTTTGTAAATAATGCTGCAGTAAACATGCATGTGCAGGATCTTTTT
>NW_007222251.1:0-6529 GCF_000164805.1 Carlito syrichta | reverse complement strand
ATCTTCCTTAAATCATGGTAACACCTGTCTAGAGTTAGATCTGTTGGATCTAGGTCAGAGGACTCCCAATCATTACTGTGCATAAAATCAACTGGGTAAGTGGCTTCACAATGCAGATGGTTAGTCCCACTCCATGAAATTTTTATTTTTAAAAATTTTTATTAAACAATGTAAGCCTCCTTAGTTACAACGGCCTCTGTCATTCCTTTTGCATCTATTCCATAAAAACCACTGGAGTTCTGGACATCTGCGTTTGCATATCTTCATTCGAGGCTATAGGAGGTGTCCCTGGCCCTGGGCCTGCTGTTTAGCCAATCTCCACCCACCTTCAGGGGTTACGAAAGTGAGATGTCGGGAAGGGTTCTATATCCACACCTGTGCACAGAAGCTTATCGGCTTATGATCAATATTTGGCTTTCAACATTGTGTCATCCCTCACTGCCTGGCTGCATTTCTGCCATCTGCTCTCCTCAGCCTATGGGAGAACCAAATGTCTCTATCACCCAACCTGGACACAGAGATATTGGAGGCCCTTGTTGCTCTCTTCAGAAGGGGGTGATACTACAGCATGGCAAGAGCCTTCTCAGGCTTTAAGGTCAGCACATTCAGGGGTTACCTTAGCTGCAGAGAACCACCTGCCTCAAGGTGACATCCACCATAGATGACACACAATGATTAATGGAGTCAGGAACACATAGGTCTGGTATTGATTTATTTTTGGACAAATAGGAGAGGCCATACCAGCTCTACCGCCCCATCTGTGTAGAGGAAGGAAATCCATCTTCCTTGAAGATGGGAGGTGGCACTGCAGATAGACTTTCCCTTTTACAAGTAGGGCTTCCTCTCCATCCTCCACAGATAAGGATCCTGGCATCACTTCTGATAAACACCTGCACACTCAACTCCACCTATACTCAGCTGTCTAGAAATCAAATAACAGAAAACCATGATAAGTTCTAGGGAAAATAGAGCATCTTTATCAGGAAGGAACCAATTTCTGCTGAGCTTAAAAATAAGATAAAGACAGATGCCATTTCATGAGGTTTTTTTTTCCAATTAGCAGTTTACCATTGTCAGAAAGAATGATGCTCATGAATTAATGAGATAAAAACCATCCTGGAGTGGAATGAAGGTGCTGTGTCTGAGAAGAAATGCTGATGAATGGACTCTACCCTCAGATTCAAAAGGAGAGGAGAGGTCAGCACCTGGAAATAAAAGGAATCCAAAGTGGTTTTTGTTTTTGTGTTTTTTATTATTATTCAGATTTCTTGTTGGGAAATTTCTTGTTATATGTTTAAATGCTAAAGGAATGTATCAGATGGTGTGGGAATAATGTAAATTAAAGTGTACATTTTATAAAACAGTATAAATTCATTATACATGTCAGGAGACAATAGGGCCCAGACACAGCTTTGGGATTAAATAGCCTTGCTGAGATTAAAGGTGATTCTCCCCCTGTCATGAGAGAGATGCATAAACAATGAATGTCAGTGCAGTGATACTTCAAAATTTAATGGTTGAAAGTATCTATTTCCAAAGCTATTTATTTGCAAAAGTAGTTCATAAACCATTGAATAGATGTGAGCTAAGAGATGAGGCTGTGGAAATTTAAGAGTCATGGCAGTTACTGCACATGGGAGAAGGACATACATGATCTAGTAGGGTTGCCAGATATTTTTGAGAAATGACAAAATGACAGCAGATATAATGGAATTCCTATGTTACCTGGTGGAGCTGTTCCCTCCTGGGAACCAGTGATTTTAAGTCATAGCTGCCTGTCAGTGCAGATATAAGAACTCTACTCAAATGTATCATTCAATTATGAAAGAGATGGTAAAACAGTTATTTAGTATATTGTGCTATGTGGTAAAATGTATTTTCTCATTAATCAAAAAATAATGTATAAAATTGTCTTTCCATTTTCTTTGGTTAATAATACTGTGTGACCAGTGTTCTGATGCTTCCCTCTTCCATTCAGAAACATATTTTTTCACATTATTTTATCCATTGCAAATTTTCATATTTATTAATTTTCCATTTTACTTTCAAATTCAATTCTCCTCCAAAAAATTTTCTTTTTATATCTATAGAGCCCCAGTGTGTTTGGTTCCCTGCTGAATACCTGAGACCTCCAATGTTTCTTGGAACATAAAATACACTCACAAGTGTTTTATAAATGCAAGAAAGAATAAATAAATCTTTCTAATTACCTTCAAAATGGTCTTACCTCTTTGATCTCTAATTTTGTTCCAGGGTTATAGTTTTGTGGTTGTCTTCAAAGCCCAATCAAATTGATCTGGATGTTTCCCCAGATCTAAGCTGTGACTAAGTTCAGTTTAATTGCAGAAAGGGTGCTTTTCTGAAAAGTACCACTGGCTAGGTTTATTAACTATTTCCCTATGTAAAGAGAAGTTAAATAGAGGATTCATTTGCCCAAAGAAGAAGAAACTGAGAAGTTCAGAAAGCTGGGAGAAGAGAAACTTGGTGTTTACCTGTAGAATCTGCCACAGAACCTTGCTGACTTCACTGTCTCTTCAGCTTTTAGTTTCTAGTGAGTTCTCCAAACAGTGGGATGTAAACTGGACTCATCCCCTCATAATGATGCAAGTCTTGTCTACCTTTAGATATTTGTCATATCAAAGCATTTTATCGTGAAATTTGTATCAGCAGTCACGTCACCATTCTCGTTTTTTATGTTAACTATTTCTGTGACTTTTCAATTTTTGTTTTGAATATATCTTGTTATCTTAACAGCCTCCTCCAAATTCTAGATCTGTGCTACTAAATACAGTAAGTACTAGTTACATGTGGCTATAAAATTGAAATAATCATAAATAACTCAACTTCAGATCCTCAGCAGCACTAGTCAAATTACTGCCAAATTACAGGTGTTCTGTAACCACATATGCATGAAAGCTCCTGAATTGGACAGGGCAGACGCAGAGTATTTCCTTCATCACAGAAAGTTCAATCAGGCATGTTGATTGCAACTCATGTTTTAATACTGTTTGTTTTTATTTACATATCTGCTGAAGAATGTGGTCTTGGTGTCCAGTAACATAAGCCCCTAACACTGGACCCCTTATACTGCACTAAGAAATGCTTAAGAAGCCCAAGGAAGGGCTAGGAAATCACAGACTACTTCTTAATGGATGTATTAAGGGATGGATGCTCTGAAAGTATTAAGGTGAAAACACCCAGATGTAGTCATAGAAGAGATAGGTACATGGATTCAGCTGTTAGGGTCTGTATGAACAGATGTAGAAATAGTCTATGTGATAAGAAACACGTTGGTCTTGAAAAGTGTTTGTTGAAATCTGTGTGTGTTAAACTTGATAATAAAAACAGAATGATATTTGGGAAATAGGGTCAAAACACTGGAGTATTCTGAGTGCTAGAAAACCTGTATATGGGAAGTAATTTTGTGAGAAAGGAAGAAGAGGTTATAATTCCTTGTAGGGATTCTGATCATTAATATTAGAGATACTGTAGTACTCCAGATAAAACCAGGTGTGGAGTGTAACCCTGAAAGTGTTTGAGTACAGAAGACAGGCAGAACATAAATAAAGATAGCTTTGTAATTTTCAAGTTTTATAGCATTGTCATATTTCTCAAACTCTGTTTATATCATGTGTTAAATTGGTAAATAAACTATAATCAACAGGGTTATTGTGAGGGGTTCATACGTAAATATATGTCAATCTGTAAGCATGGAGGCATATTTAATACAAATTCATTCTTTTAATTTTTTCCGGGCCTCAAGTACAAATGACTGAGTTAATTATACTTTTGTTTATGGCACATAGTTATCATCTGTACATAAAATACATTTAATACTGACATTTTATGGGAGAAAGAGTGTATAAATATATCTCTCTCTCACACACAGATATATACTCACATATGCATGAATATACATGTGCATGCTGTGTCTAGTGTGTATATAACAGAAATCAGAAATCTTGCAGCTACTTCTGATGGATATAAAGTAGGATTTCAGATACCACCTTAGTAAAATATCAGCTAGGGCAACTGAGCTCTAGTTCCAAGTCATTTTATATATGTGAGCATCCTTGACTTAGAGAATTGCGACAGGACAGGACAGTAACATCATGACCCAAGTACTTCTGCTACTTTCTGAAGCAGGGAACTTTAAGGGCTAAATGGGCAGGATGGGTGTGCTGACGCCCCTTGTTCCAACTAGAATACATCCTTAAATTGATTTCCATCATAAAACAGATTTTTATCTGACTGATATCCAAGTCCAAAGGGGGAAATACAGAGTTCACAGCTGTGGGAGAGCAGGAATGGTATGAGGCTTCAGAGGACTGTGGCAGATGTTGGAGAAATATTGCTAGTGAATAAAGCAAAAATAATAAAATCTGAGATATTTCATAGTTTATCTACAGGCAAAACACATAATCCACACGTGGACTGAATCAGGGATCCCTGTGTTTTGAAATCAGGGAGGGAACTGAAGATCTGAACTCAATGTGCAAATTAACCTATACAATTCAATGTTTTTCATGTTCTTATTCAAAAGTTCTCTGTGTTTCTATTACATTATTACCAAGCACAGTTATAGGCATCTTAATTTTGACCCTGGAAGACGAGGAGAGTCCTTTGTATGTTTCTTTTAGATTGTCTTGCATGTTTCTATTTGTTAGGCTCGGGGATCGCTCTGAAGTGAAGGTCTTGGGTTTCATCACAGGTTAGCCTGGAAGTTGTCTGCAAGTCAGAAGTCCTCATATCTTTGCCCATCCTCAGCTTTGCTTTTTAAGTGCTTGGACAGCCTGTGAGTAAAATCTCAAATGAAGACAGGGAGAAACTGAGTTGTTGGCAATGCAGCCACTGGTAAGTAAAGAATGCCACTTTCTTCTGAAATTACAGCCCTATTGCCAGAATATGGGCAAGTTTCTCCTGTTTGCATGGGTGTTCTAAATGAAATCATAAGGTATTCAAGAACCTGAGCTCCAATTAACTTTTCTCAGGACATGGGTTAGGAACTCATCAATGATAAGTATCCTTTCTAATATTTTACTAATTTATTCTAGCTTCCATTAAGTTTGTATATTTACAAAAAAGATGTGAGAGGTTTTGTTTATTTATGTATTCATTTTTCTTTTATTTATTCTATGATTTCACTGATAAATAAATCATCCATTTACCATATGATTGGCAGCAATAGGTATAGGATTGTGATGGATGTGGGTGATAGAGATGAGTGAAATTCAGAACATCACAGCCTAATTCAGAACACCTGCAGATGTTCCAGCAGCTGTGTTCCAACAGCTCTGCATGATAGAACTTGGGGGAGGGCTGTGCAGCGTGCAGGAACAAGGAGAGAGGTTTAGATTAGAGGAGACATGAGGACTCAGTATTTTCTTCTAATTTCAGAGTTCCTAAAATCTGCTACATTATATTTGAGTTTTATAAAGTTTCTTAAAAGGGCAACTAAAATATGATTTATCATTATTTTCCTTACTTATTCATTTTACTTCCTAGTAATTAATCTGTATCCTATCTGATAACTGAAAGTAACATATAGGGAGTGTTATTACTTAGTTCTGGCTGCACATTCAGAAGAAATAATATAATAAGGTGGAGTAAAATAAATGGCTTTGTGAAAAATTTTTGATTAACTGGCTGGAAAAAAAGCCAATACAAATATTTTATTTATTCTTGAGCAAAGAGACAAGATATAAGCAAAAGAGAAACAATGGTTAGTGTTATTGGAGTTACCAGAGAAAATTGAGAGCAAGATACCTCACACCACAGAATGGCCACACTAAGGCTGTCGTTTGGTACAGGAGCCTCAGAGGTCCAGGCTTGTTCTGCTGAACTATCTGTTCTTGAATATTGTCGTAAATACCTGAGTGCTGTAAGACCGAGAGAGACTACACCATGGATCAGATCAAACATTTTGTGTAAAACTTGTTCAGTTCTGAAGAACGCTGGAGATTGGTTCAATGCTCTCCAACTATTTAGTAAATAAGAGACTAGTGACTTTATTTAATAGATGATTGCTAGATGGAAAACATTTTTCCTTTATTTTTTAATGATTGGATTATGGTTCTTTGAAAAAAATTTAAAAAAATTTTAAATATGTAAGGTACAAATCAGGGGTAGACGAATGTTCATCATGCAGGTACCCTTGTTGATGAGGTGGGCTCCTACCCACCCCACCAGCAGTTTCCCAGTACTTCCAATCCCTTTCTTGTAGTATTATGGTAGTTTTTTTAAGGTCTGCTTATGAGTAAGAAAATGTGATACTCAGTTCTTTGTATCTGTGATAGATCACTTAGTATTGTAGTCTCTAATTCCATCTAAGTTGCTTTTCTCAGGACTAAGTTGCTGTGAAGTTCCTAATTTTTTCCTTCTATGTGGCTGCACAATATTACATCGTGTATATGTACCACTTTTTTTTTTTTTTTAAATTTGGTCCTCTCTCGATGGGTTTTACAGTTAGTTCCATGTTTTTGTTTTTGTAAATAATGCTGCAGTAAACATGCATGTGCAGGATCTTTTT
>NW_007222250.1:0-6355 GCF_000164805.1 Carlito syrichta | reverse complement strand
CCTCCTTAGTTACAACGGCCTCTGTCATTCCTTTTGCATCTATTCCATAAAAACCACTGGAGTTCTGGACATCTGCGTTTGCATATCTTCATTCGAGGCTATAGGAGGTGTCCCTGGCCCTGGGCCTGCTGTTTAGCCAATCTCCACCCACCTTCAGGGGTTACGAAAGTGAGATGTCGGGAAGGGTTCTATATCCACACCTGTGCACAGAAGCTTATCGGCTTATGATCAATATTTGGCTTTCAACATTGTGTCATCCCTCACTGCCTGGCTGCATTTCTGCCATCTACTCTCCTCAGCCTATGGGAGAACCAAATGTCTCTATCACCCAACCTGGACACAGAGATATTGGAGGCCCTTGTTGCTCTCTTCAGAAGGGGGTGATACTACAGCATGGCAAGAGCCTTCTCAGGCTTTAAGGTCAGCACATTCAGGGGTTACCTTAGCTGCAGAGAACCACCTGCCTCAAGGTGACATCCACCATAGATGACACACAATGATTAATGGAGTCAGGAACACATAGGTCTGGTAATTGATTTAATTTTGGACAAATAGGAGAGGCCATACCAGCTCTACCGCCCCATCTGTGTAGAGGAAGGAAATTCATCTTCCTTGAAGATGGGAGGTGGCACTGCAGATAGACTTTCCCTTTTACAAGTAGGGCTTCCTCTCCATCCTCCACAGATAAGGATCCTGGCATCACTTCTGATAAACACCTGCACACTCAACTCCACCTATACTCAGCTGTCTAGAAATCAAATAACAGAAAACCATGATAAGTTCTAGGGAAAATAGAGCATCTTTATCAGGAAGGAACCAATTTCTGCTGAGCTTAAAAATAAGATAAAGACAGATGCCATTTCATGAGGTTTTTTTTTCCAATTAGCAGTTTACCATTGTCAGAAAGAATGATGCTCATGAATTAATGAGATAAAAACCATCCTGGAGTGGAATGAAGGTGCTGTGTCTGAGAAGAAATGCTGATGAATGGACTCTACCCTCAGATTCAAAAGGAGAGGAGAGGTCAGCACCTGGAAATAAAAGGAATCCAAAGTGGTTTTTGTTTTTGTGTTTTTTATTATTATTCAGATTTCTTGTTGGGAAATTTCTTGTTATATGTTTAAATGCTAAAGGAATGTATCAGATGGTGTGGGAATAATGTAAATTAAAGTGTACATTTTATAAAACAGTATAAATTCATTATACATGTCAGGAGACAATAGGGCCCAGACACAGCTTTGGGATTAAATAGCCTTGCTGAGATTAAAGGTGATTCTCCCCCTGTCATGAGAGAGATGCATAAACAATGAATGTCAGTGCAGTGATACTTCAAAATTTAATGGTTGAAAGTATCTATTTCCAAAGCTATTTATTTGCAAAAGTAGTTCATAAACCATTGAATAGATGTGAGCTAAGAGATGAGGCTGTGGAAATTTAAGAGTCATGGCAGTTACTGCACATGGGAGAAGGACATACATGATCTAGTAGGGTTGCCAGATATTTTTGAGAAATGACAAAATGACAGCAGATATAATGGAATTCCTATGTTACCTGGTGGAGCTGTTCCCTCCTGGGAACCAGTGATTTTAAGTCATAGCTGCCTGTCAGTGCAGATATAAGAACTCTACTCAAATGTATCATTCAATTATGAAAGAGATGGTAAAACAGTTATTTAGTATATTGTGCTATGTGGTAAAATGTATTTTCTCATTAATCAAAAAATAATGTATAAAATTGTCTTTCCATTTTCTTTGGTTAATAATACTGTGTGACCAGTGTTCTGATGCTTCCCTCTTCCATTCAGAAACATATTTTTTCACATTATTTTATCCATTGCAAATTTTCATATTTATTAATTTTCCATTTTACTTTCAAATTCAATTCTCCTCCAAAAAATTTTCTTTTTATATCTATAGAGCCCCAGTGTGTTTGGTTCCCTGCTGAATACCTGAGACCTCCAATGTTTCTTGGAACATAAAATACACTCACAAGTGTTTTATAAATGCAAGAAAGAATAAATAAATCTTTCTAATTACCTTCAAAATGGTCTTACCTCTTTGATCTCTAATTTTGTTCCAGGGTTATAGTTTTGTGGTTGTCTTCAAAGCCCAATCAAATTGATCTGGATGTTTCCCCAGATCTAAGCTGTGACTAAGTTCAGTTTAATTGCAGAAAGGGTGCTTTTCTGAAAAGTACCACTGGCTAGGTTATTAACTATTTCCCTATGTAAAGAGAAGTTAAATAGAGGATTCATTTGCCCAAAGAAGAAGAAACTGAGAAGTTCAGAAAGCTGGGAGAAGAGAAACTTGGTGTTTACCTGTGGAATCTGCCACAGAACCTTGCTGACTTCACTGTCTCTTCAGCTTTTAGTTTCTAGTGAGTTCTCCAAACAGTGGGATGTAAACTGGACTCATCCCCTCATAATGATGCAAGTCTTGTCTACCTTTAGATATTTGTCATATCAAAGCATTTTATCGTGAAATTTGTATCAGCAGTCACGTCACCATTCTCGTTTTTTATGTTAACTATTTCTGTGACTTTTCAATTTTTGTTTTGAATATATCTTGTTATCTTAACAGCCTCCTCCAAATTCTAGATCTGTGCTACTAAATACAGTAAGTACTAGTTACATGTGGCTATAAAATTGAAATTAATCATAAATAACTCAACTTCAGATCCTCAGCAGCACTAGTCAAATTACTGCCAAATTACAGGTGTTCTGTAACCACATATGCATGAAAGCTCCTGAATTGGACAGGGCAGACGCAGAGTATTTCCTTCATCACAGAAAGTTCAATCAGGCATGTTGATTGCAACTCATGTTTTAATACTGTTTGTTTTTATTTACATATCTGCTGAAGAATGTGGTCTTGGTGTCCAGTAACATAAGCCCCTAACACTGGACCCCTTATACTGCACTAAGAAATGCTTAAGAAGCCCAAGGAAGGGCTAGGAAATCACAGACTACTTCTTAATGGATGTATTAAGGGATGGATGCTCTGAAAGTATTAAGGTGAAAACACCCAGATGTAGTCATAGAAGAGATAGGTACATGGATTCAGCTGTTAGGGTCTGTATGAACAGATGTAGAAATAGTCTAAGTGATAAGAAACACGTTGGTCTTGAAAAGTGTTTGTTGAAATCTGTGTGTGTTAAACTTGATAATAAAAACAGAATGATATTTGGGAAATAGGGTCAAAACACTGGAGTATTCTGAGTGCTAGAAAACCTGTATATGGGAAGTAATTTTGTGAGAAAGGAAGAAGAGGTTATAATTCCTTGTAGGGATTCTGATCATTAATATTAGAGATACTGTAGTACTCCAGATAAAACCAGGTGTGGAGTGTAACCCTGAAAGTGTTTGAGTACAGAAGACAGGCAGAACATAAATAAAGATAGCTTTGTAATTTTCAAGTTTTATAGCATTGTCATATTTCTCAAACTCTGTTTATATCATGTGTTAAATTGGTAAATAAACTATAATCAACAGGGTTATTGTGAGGGGTTCATACGTAAATATATGTCAATCTGTAAGCATGGAGGCATATTTAATACAAATTCATTCTTTTAATTTTTTCCGGGCCTCAAGTACAAATGACTGAGTTAATTATACTTTTGTTTATGGCACATAGTTATCATCTGTACATAAAATACATTTAATACTGACATTTTATGGGAG
Source organism: Carlito syrichta (assembly GCF_000164805.1). Taxonomy (NCBI): domain Eukaryota; kingdom Metazoa; phylum Chordata; class Mammalia; order Primates; family Tarsiidae; genus Carlito; species Carlito syrichta. The sequence continues at coordinate 2,676 of NW_007222250.1, read as the reverse complement.
AAAGAGTGTATAAATATATCTCTCTCTCACACACAGATATATACTCACATATGCATGTATATACATGTGCATGCTGTGTGTAGTGTGTAGATAACAGAAATCAGAAATCTTGCAGCTACTTCTGATGGATATAAAGTAGGATTTCAGATACCACCTTAGTAAAATATCAGCTAGGGCAACTGAGCTCTAGTTCCAAGTCATTTTATATATGTGAGCATCCTTGACTTAGAGAATTGCGACAGGACAGGACAGTAACATCATGACCCAAGTACTTCTGCTACTTTCTGAAGCAGGGAACTTTAAGGGCTAAATGGGCAGGATGGGTGTGCTGACGCCCCTTGTTCCAACTAGAATACATCCTTAAATTGATTTCCATCATAAAACAGATTTTTATCTGACTGATATCCAAGTCCAAAGGGGGAAATACAGAGTTCACAGCTGTGGGAGAGCAGGAATGGTATGAGGCTTCAGAGGACTGTGGCAGATGTTGGAGAAATATTGCTAGTGAATAAAGCAAAAATAATAAAATCTGAGATATTTCATAGTTTATCTACAGGCAAAACACATAATCCACACGTGGACTGAATCAGGGATCCCTGTGTTTTGAAATCAGGGAGGGAACTGAAGATCTGAACTCAATGTGCAAATTAACCTATACAATTCAATGTTTTTCATGTTCTTATTCAAAAGTTCTCTGTGTTTCTATTACATTATTACCAAGCACAGTTATAGGCATCTTAATTTTGACCCTGGAAGACGAGGAGAGTCCTTTGTATGTTTCTTTTAGATTGTCTTGCATGTTTCTATTTGTTAGGCTCGGGGATCGCTCTGAAGTGAAGGTCTTGGGTTTCATCACAGGTTAGCCTGGAAGTTGTCTGCAAGTCAGAAGTCCTCATATCTTTGCCCATCCTCAGCTTTGCTTTTTAAGTGCTTGGACAGCCTGTGAGTAAAATCTCAAATGAAGACAGGGAGAAACTGAGTTGTTGGCAATGCAGCCACTGGTAAGTAAAGAATGCCACTTTCTTCTGAAATTACAGCCCTATTGCCAGAATATGGGCAAGTTTCTCCTGTTTGCATGGGTGTTCTAAATGAAATCATAAGGTATTCAAGAACCTGAGCTCCAATTAACTTTTCTCAGGACATGGGTTAGGAACTCATCAATGATAAGTATCCTTTCTAATATTTTACTAATTTATTCTAGCTTCCATTAAGTTTGTATATTTACAAAAAAGATGTGAGAGGTTTTGTTTATTTATGTATTCATTTTTCTTTTATTTATTCTATGATTTCACTGATAAATAAATCATCCATTTACCATATGATTGGCAGCAATAGGTATAGGATTGTGATGGATGTGGGTGATAGAGATGAGTGAAATTCAGAACATCACAGCCTAATTCAGAACACCTGCAGATGTTCCAGCAGCTGTGTTCCAACAGCTCTGCATGATAGAACTTGGGGGAGGGCTGTGCAGCGTGCAGGAACAAGGAGAGAGGTTTAGATTAGAGGAGACATGAGGACTCAGTATTTTCTTCTAATTTCAGAGTTCCTAAAATCTGCTACATTATATTTGAGTTTTATAAAGTTTCTTAAAAGGGCAACTAAAATATGATTTATCATTATTTTCCTTACTTATTCATTTTACTTCCTAGTAATTAATCTGTATCCTATCTGATAACTGAAAGTAACATATAGGGAGTGTTATTACTTAGTTCTGGCTGCACATTCAGAAGAAATAATATAATAAGGTGGAGTAAAATAAATGGCTTTGTGAAAAATTTTTGATTAACTGGCTGGAAAAAAAGCCAATACAAATATTTTATTTATTCTTGAGCAAAGAGACAAGATATAAGCAAAAGAGAAACAATGGTTAGTGTTATTGGAGTTACCAGAGAAAATTGAGAGCAAGATACCTCACACCACAGAATGGCCACACTAAGGCTGTCGTTTGGTACAGGAGCCTCAGAGGTCCAGGCTTGTTCTGCTGAACTATCTGTTCTTGAATATTGTCGTAAATACCTGAGTGCTGTAAGACCGAGAGAGACTACACCATGGATCAGATCAAACATTTTGTGTAAAACTTGTTCAGTTCTGAAGAACGCTGGAGATTGGTTCAATGCTCTCCAACTATTTAGTAAATAAGAGACTAGTGACTTTATTTAATAGATGATTGCTAGATGGAAAACATTTTTCCTTTATTTTTTAATGATTGGATTATGGTTCTTTGAAAAAAATTTAAAAAAATTTTAAATATGTAAGGTACAAATCAGGGGTAGACGAATGTTCATCATGCAGGTACCCTTGTTGATGAGGTGGGCTCCTACCCACCCCACCAGCAGTTTCCCAGTACTTCCAATCCCTTTCTTGTAGTATTATGGTAGTTTTTTTAAGGTCTGCTTATGAGTAAGAAAATGTGATACTCAGTTCTTTGTATCTGTGATAGATCACTTAGTATTGTAGTCTCTAATTCCATCTAAGTTGCTTTTCTCAGGACTAAGTTGCTGTGAAGTTCCTAATTTTTTCCTTCTATGTGGCTGCACAATATTACATCGTGTATATGTACCACTTTTTTTTTTTTTTTAAATTTGGTCCTCTCTCGATGGGTTTTACAGTTAGTTCCATGTTTTTGTTTTTGTAAATAATGCTGCAGTAAACATGCATGTGCAGGATCTTTTT
>NW_007222249.1:0-6283 GCF_000164805.1 Carlito syrichta | reverse complement strand
TCTGCGTTTGCATATCTTCATTCGAGGCTATAGGAGGTGTCCCTGGCCCTGGGCCTGCCGTTTAGCCAATCTCCACCCACCTTCAGGGGTTACGAAAGTGAGATGTCAGGGAAGGGTTCTATATCCACACCTGTGCACAGAAGCTTATCGGCTTATGATCAATATTTGGCTTTCAACATTGTGTCATCCCTCACTGCCTGGCTGCATTTCTGCCATCTGCTCTCCTCAGCCTATGGGAGAACCAAATGTCTCTATCACCCAACCTGGACACAGAGATATTGGAGGCCCTTGTTGCTCTCTTCAGAAGGGGGTGATACTACAGCATGGCAAGAGCCTTCTCAGGCTTTAAGGTCAGCACATTCAGGGGTTACCTTAGCTGCAGAGAACCACCTGCCTCAAGGTGACATCCACCATAGATGACACACAATGATTAATGGAGGCAGGAACACATAGGTCTGGTAATTGATTTAATTTTGGACAAATAGGAGAGGCCATACCAGCTCTACCGCCCCATCTGTGTAGAGGAAGGAAATCCATCTTCCTTGAAGATGGGAGGTGGCACTGCAGATAGACTTTCCCTTTTACAAGTAGGGCTTCCTCTCCATCCTCCACAGATAAGGATCCTGGCATCACTTCTGATAAACACCTGCACACTCAACTCCACCTATACTCAGCTGTCTAGAAATCAAATAACAGAAAACCATGATAAGTTCTAGGGAAAATAGAGCATCTTTATCAGGAAGGAACCAATTTCTGCTGAGCTTAAAAATAAGATAAAGACAGATGCCATTTCATGAGGTTTTTTTTTCCAATTAGCAGTTTACCATTGTCAGAAAGAATGATGCTCATGAATTAATGAGATAAAAACCATCCTGGAGTGGAATGAAGGTGCTGTGTCTGAGAAGAAATGCTGATGAATGGACTCTACCCTCAGATTCAAAAGGAGAGGAGAGGTCAGCACCTGGAAATAAAAGGAATCCAAAGTGGTTTTTGTTTTTGTGTTTTTTATTATTATTCAGATTTCTTGTTGGGAAATTTCTTGTTATATGTTTAAATGCTAAAGGAATGTATCAGATGGTGTGGGAATAATGTAAATTAAAGTGTACATTTTATAAAACAGTATAAATTCATTATACATGTCAGGAGACAATAGGGCCCAGACACAGCTTTGGGATTAAATAGCCTTGCTGAGATTAAAGGTGATTCTCCCCCTGTCATGAGAGAGATGCATAAACAATGAATGTCAGTGCAGTGATACTTCAAAATTTAATGGTTGAAAGTATCTATTTCCAAAGCTATTTATTTGCAAAAGTAGTTCATAAACCATTGAATAGATGTGAGCTAAGAGATGAGGCTGTGGAAATTTAAGAGTCATGGCAGTTACTGCACATGGGAGAAGGACATACATGATCTAGTAGGGTTGCCAGATATTTTTGAGAAATGACAAAATGACAGCAGATATAATGGAATTCCTATGTTACCTGGTGGAGCTGTTCCCTCCTGGGAACCAGTGATTTTAAGTCATAGCTGCCTGTCAGTGCAGATATAAGAACTCTACTCAAATGTATCATTCAATTATGAAAGAGATGGTAAAACAGTTATTTAGTATATTGTGCTATGTGGTAAAATGTATTTTCTCATTAATCAAAAAATAATGTATAAAATTGTCTTTCCATTTTCTTTGGTTAATAATACTGTGTGACCAGTGTTCTGATGCTTCCCTCTTCCATTCAGAAACATATTTTTTCACATTATTTTATCCATTGCAAATTTTCATATTTATTAATTTTCCATTTTACTTTCAAATTCAATTCTCCTCCAAAAAATTTTCTTTTTATATCTATAGAGCCCCAGTGTGTTTGGTTCCCTGCTGAATACCTGAGACCTCCAATGTTTCTTGGAACATAAAATACACTCACAAGTGTTTTATAAATGCAAGAAAGAATAAATAAATCTTTCTAATTACCTTCAAAATGGTCTTACCTCTTTGATCTCTAATTTTGTTCCAGGGTTATAGTTTTGTGGTTGTCTTCAAAGCCCAATCAAATTGATCTGGATGTTTCCCCAGATCTAAGCTGTGACTAAGTTCAGTTTAATTGCAGAAAGGGTGCTTTTCTGAAAAGTACCACTGGCTAGGTTTATTAACTATTTCCCTATGTAAAGAGAAGTTAAATAGAGGATTCATTTGCCCAAAGAAGAAGAAACTGAGAAGTTCAGAAAGCTGGGAGAAGAGAAACTTGGTGTTTACCTGTAGAATCTGCCACAGAACCTTGCTGACTTCACTGTCTCTTCAGCTTTTAGTTTCTAGTGAGTTCTCCAAACAGTGGGATGTAAACTGGACTCATCCCCTCATAATGATGCAAGTCTTGTCTACCTTTAGATATTTGTCATATCAAAGCATTTTATCGTGAAATTTGTATCAGCAGTCACGTCACCATTCTCGTTTTTTATGTTAACTATTTCTGTGACTTTTCAATTTTTGTTTTGAATATATCTTGTTATCTTAACAGCCTCTTCCAAATTCTAGATCTGTGCTACTAAATACAGTAAGTACTAGTTACATGTGTCTATAAAATTGAAAATAATCATAAATAAACTCAACTTCAGATCCTCAGCAGCACTAGTCAAATTACTGCCAAATTACAGGGTGTTCTGTAACCACATATGCATGAAAGCTCCTGAATTGGGCAGGGCAGACGCAGAGTATTTCCTTCATCACAGAAAGTTCAATCAGGCATGTTGATTGCAACTCATGTTTTAATACTGTTTTTATTTACATATCTGCTGAAGAATGTGGTCTTGGTGTCCAGTAACATAAGCCCCTAACACTGGACCCCTTATACTGCACTAAGAAATGCTTAAGAAGCCCAAGGAAGGGCTAGGAAATCACAGACTACTTCTTAATGGATGTATTAAGGGATGGATGCTCTGAAAGTATTAAGGTGAAAACACCCAGATGTAGTCATAGAAGAGATAGGTACATGGATTCAGCTGTTAGGGTCTGTATGAACAGATGTAGAAATAGTCTAAGTGATAAGAAACACGTTGGTCTTGAAAAGTGTTTGTTGAAATCTGTGTGTGTTAAACTTGATAATAAAAACAGAATGATATTTGGGAAATAGGGTCAAAACACTGGAGTATTCTGAGTGCTAGAAAACCTGTATATGGGAAGTAATTTTGTGAGAAAGGAAGAAGAGGTTATAATTCCTTGTAGGGATTCTGATCATTAATATTAGAGATACTGTAGTACTCCAGATAAAACCAGGTGTGGAGTGTAACCCTGAAAGTGTTTGAGTACAGAAGACAGGCAGAACATAATTAAAGATAGCTTTGTAATTTTCAAGTTTTATAGCATTGTCATATTTCTCAAACTCTGTTTATATCATGTGTTAAATTGGTAAATAAACTATAATCAACAGGGTTATTGTGAGGGGTTCATACGTAAATATATGTCAATCTGTAAGCATGGAGGCATATTTAATACAAATTCATTCTTTTAATTTTTTCTGGGCCTCAAGTACAAATGACTGAGTTAATTATACTTTGTTTATGGCACATAGTTATCATCTGTACATAAAATACATTTAATACTGACATTTTATGGGAGAAAGAGTGTATAAATATATCTCTCTCTCACACACAGATATATACTCACATATGCATGAATATACATGTGCATGCTGTGTCTAGTGTGTATATAACAGAAATCAGAAATCTTGCAGCTACTTCTGATGGATATAAAGTAGGATTTCAGATACCACCTTAGTAAAATATCAGCTAGGGCAACTGAGCTCTAGTTCCAAGTCATTTTATATATGTGAGCATCCTTGACTTAGAGAATTGCGACAGGACAGGACAGTAACATCATGACCCAAGTACTTCTGCTACTTTCTGAAGCAGGGAACTTTAAGGGCTAAATGGGCAGGATGGGTGTGCTGACGCCCCTTGTTCCAACTAGAATACATCCTTAAATTGATTTCCATCATAAAACAGATTTTTATCTGACTGATATCCAAGTCCAAAGGGGGAAATACAGAGTTCACAGCTGTGGGAGAGCAGGAATGGTATGAGGCTTCAGAGGACTGTGGCAGATGTTGGAGAAATATTGCTAGTGAATAAAGCAAAAATAATAAAATCTGAGATATTTCATAGTTTATCTACAGGCAAAACACATAATCCACACGTGGACTGAATCAGGGATCCCTGTGTTTTGAAATCAGGGAGGGAACTGAAGATCTGAACTCAATGTGCAAATTAACCTATACAATTCAATGTTTTTCATGTTCTTATTCAAAAGTTCTCTGTGTTTCTATTACATTATTACCAAGCACAGTTATAGGCATCTTAATTTTGACCCTGGAAGACGAGGAGAGTCCTTTGTATGTTTCTTTTAGATTGTCTTGCATGTTTCTATTTGTTAGGCTCGGGGATCGCTCTGAAGTGAAGGTCTTGGGTTTCATCACAGGTTAGCCTGGAAGTTGTCTGCAAGTCAGAAGTCCTCATATCTTTGCCCATCCTCAGCTTTGCTTTTTAAGTGCTTGGACAGCCTGTGAGTAAAATCTCAAATGAAGACAGGGAGAAACTGAGTTGTTGGCAATGCAGCCACTGGTAAGTAAAGAATGCCACTTTCTTCTGAAATTACAGCCCTATTGCCAGAATATGGGCAAGTTTCTCCTGTTTGCATGGGTGTTCTAAATGAAATCATAAGGTATTCAAGAACCTGAGCTCCAATTAACTTTTCTCAGGACATGGGTTAGGAACTCATCAATGATAAGTATCCTTTCTAATATTTTACTAATTTATTCTAGCTTCCATTAAGTTTGTATATTTACAAAAAAGATGTGAGAGGTTTTGTTTATTTATGTATTCATTTTTCTTTTATTTATTCTATGATTTCACTGATAAATAAATCATCCATTTACCATATGATTGGCAGCAATAGGTATAGGATTGTGATGGATGTGGGTGATAGAGATGAGTGAAATTCAGAACATCACAGCCTAATTCAGAACACCTGCAGATGTTCCAGCAGCTGTGTTCCAACAGCTCTGCATGATAGAACTTGGGGGAGGGCTGTGCAGCGTGCAGGAACAAGGAGAGAGGTTTAGATTAGAGGAGACATGAGGACTCAGTATTTTCTTCTAATTTCAGAGTTCCTAAAATCTGCTACATTATATTTGAGTTTTATAAAGTTTCTTAAAAGGGCAACTAAAATATGATTTATCATTATTTTCCTTACTTATTCATTTTACTTCCTAGTAATTAATCTGTATCCTATCTGATAACTGAAAGTAACATATAGGGAGTGTTATTACTTAGTTCTGGCTGCACATTCAGAAGAAATAATATAATAAGGTGGAGTAAAATAAATGGCTTTGTGAAAAATTTTTGATTAACTGGCTGGAAAAAAAGCCAATACAAATATTTTATTTATTCTTGAGCAAAGAGACAAGATATAAGCAAAAGAGAAACAATGGTTAGTGTTATTGGAGTTACCAGAGAAAATTGAGAGCAAGATACCTCACACCACAGAATGGCCACACTAAGGCTGTCGTTTGGTACAGGAGCCTCAGAGGTCCAGGCTTGTTCTGCTGAACTATCTGTTCTTGAATATTGTCGTAAATACCTGAGTGCTGTAAGACCGAGAGAGACTACACCATGGATCAGATCAAACATTTTGTGTAAAACTTGTTCAGTTCTGAAGAACGCTGGAGATTGGTTCAATGCTCTCCAACTATTTAGTAAATAAGAGACTAGTGACTTTATTTAATAGATGATTGCTAGATGGAAAACATTTTTCCTTTATTTTTTAATGATTGGATTATGGTTCTTTGAAAAAAATTTAAAAAAATTTTAAATATGTAAGGTACAAATCAGGGGTAGACGAATGTTCATCATGCAGGTACCCTTGTTGATGAGGTGGGCTCCTACCCACCCCACCAGCAGTTTCCCAGTACTTCCAATCCCTTTCTTGTAGTATTATGGTAGTTTTTTTAAGGTCTGCTTATGAGTAAGAAAATGTGATACTCAGTTCTTTGTATCTGTGATAGATCACTTAGTATTGTAGTCTCTAATTCCATCTAAGTTGCTTTTCTCAGGACTAAGTTGCTGTGAAGTTCCTAATTTTTTCCTTCTATGTGGCTGCACAATATTACATCGTGTATATGTACCACTTTTTTTTTTTTTTTAAATTTGGTCCTCTCTCGATGGGTTTTACAGTTAGTTCCATGTTTTTGTTTTTGTAAATAATGCTGCAGTAAACATGCATGTGCAGGATCTTTTT
>NW_007222248.1:0-10534 GCF_000164805.1 Carlito syrichta | reverse complement strand
ATTTTATTTTGGAAATTACATATATTTCTTTATTTTATTTCAAAGATGTGGGGTATGAGTCAGGATTAGGTACATAAGTGGTCTCTGTGCAGGTCAAGTTTGGGCCTCCAAACCAGTCCTCACTTCCCTTGGTTTAGAATCGGGTGCCCTGAGTGATGTTACGTGCCCCACTCCTTGTAGGAGTTCTCTAAATTTCTAGTGTTTGGATGGTCTCGTGTCTGGTGAGATGAGGAACATTTTCTTGGATTATCACATGGAATTCTTGTTCCAAAGTCTTCTCTGTTTCCCTTTCTGCTTCAGGTATACAACTTTGGCCTCTTGATGCAATCACACATCCCTTGGAGGCTTTGTGCTTTCTTTTTGAATTTTCTTTAACAGGGTTAATTCCACGTTTTTTTTCTTTAAGCTCTGAGATTCTTTCCTTTGCTTGGTGGAGTCTGCTTTCCATGCTTGTCAGCTTGCCATCTATTTCTCGGACAGAGTTTTTATGACTAAAAGCTCTGCTACCAGTTCTTTCAGTGTTGCTTCTTGCCTTTCTTGTGTCTTATTCATTCTCTCCATCCACTCCATTTCCTGATCTCTGTTGTATTCTGGGGCCAATTGTGGGTGATTGCCATTGTTTGGAACCTGAGGTCTGTTTTTGCAGCCATTGCCATTTTGGGATTCTGGAGGTTACCTGTGATTTTTTCTGTTGCTTTTATTCTGTTGTGACAGATATCTTTCCTTTCTCATTAGTTCTGCTTGTGATAGAGGGAGAATCTCTCACTTCTGTTATTTGCTTAGCTCACTATCCTTCCCTGAGCAGGTCCTCCAAAAGCTCTATTTTGAGATAGGACTGAGACTGAGGAGCTGTACTCTCTCTTTGCAGTTTTGAGGGTTGAATAAGGTATATTGGGGTGCCCTAAGGTTGGGAAGCTACTTGCAGATTGTAATGTCCAATAATTTGGCTATGGGCCCCCTGAGACCTGCTCCACACCACCTCACAATATGTCCATGCAATGGAGATGTATTAATAACCCCTAAGTCCAAAAATAATGTATAAGAAAGGAAAAGAACAGAGAAAGGGAGAGAGAAAAAGAAAAGAGGAGAAAAAGGAAGAGAGTATAAGAAAGAAAAAAAACCCCACAAAAAGCAGGCATACACTCTCACCCACATACACCCAAAAAGAAAGAAGAAAAAGAAAGAAAAACATGAAAAACGAGCACACACTCATATACACATACCCCCCCCACAATACACACAAAAGGAAGAAGGAAAAGAGAAGGAAAATGAAGAAAAAAAAGAAAAAATCCTGAAGAATAAACTCACACTCAGATACATATCCACTCAAGCAAGAAGAAAGAAAAAGGAAAAAGCGTAAAGACAATATAAATATATATGTGTATGTATATATACATATATATACGCATATATACATATGTGCATACATATGTATATAAAACAAGCAGATAAGAAAAAAAGAAAATTTAAATAGAAAAATAAATAAATAATTGTGTCTTTTAAAAATAGCGTTTTTTCCCCCTTTTTTTGGAGTCTCACTCTTGTCGTCCAGGCTGAGTGCAGTGGCATGCTCACAGCAACCACAGCCTCGACCTGTGGGGCTCAGGTTATCCTTCTGCCACAGCCTTTCGATAAGTTGGAACTACAGGCACGCACCACAATGTCTAGCTAATTTTTTGATTTATTGTAGAAATGAGGTCTCACCAATTTGCCCAGGTTGGGCTTGAATCCGTAGGCTCAGGCAATCCTCCCACTTTGGCCTCCCAAAATGCTGGGATTATAGACATGAGCCACGGCTCCCGGCCCCCACATCATGAGTCTTGAGCTCCCTCTTGTGGTAGTTTCTAAAACTTCAGGATTCTGTCTTTTTTTTCCTGCACCCGGCTGGCAGTGGAAAAAAGTGGCGCCTGGCCGCTAGCCCCGTTCACCTGTTCTTTGTGCTGGCAAGAAGCTTTTTTCTGGTACCTTCCCTAATTTGGAGGAGAGTGGCTCGCCAAATCAGTGACTGGATCTCCCCTCTCAGCCACTCCATGGAAGACACGCTGGGTTATCTCTTCCTCAGGTATTGGCAGTATGTGCACTGGCCAGCCCGTGTGTGCATTTGCCCAGTTCACCACACGGGAGAGACTCCTCTGCAGAGGAGTCCTTCTGGCTTCACCTGTGTTCAGCCCACTTGGTTGTGCATTGACCAGGCTGCCTTCTGCATGGCATGGGCTAGATGCTTTACCAACGTCTGGAGAAAGGGGGTTAAATCAGCTCGGCACTCACCCCTACCCTTCTCTGGTTGTTTCCTCCTTCTCCAATTGCACCGTTGGTCCTCAAATGGTCCAGTGTAGGAGATGGGGTGACTAGGACTCTGGAAAGACCCCATCCCACCAGGGATCATGCCTTGGGTTATCTTTTCGGGTTCACAAAGATCAATCCCAGAGAGATGTGGCCATCACTTTCCAGTCTCAGGAGATCACTCTGTTGCTCAATTGTAGTTATGCTGGAGCATTTCTCTGTCCAGGTTCCAAGGTGACAGTGATGGTGGTGTTCCTTGTGCCTGCTCCTCCAGTGAATCTTAGCCTGAAGCACCCTTAGCACACACACTCTTGCTGTGGCCTCTGCTGCCAGGGTCTGACCTGGTGCCAAAGGTGGTGGTGGGGCCAGGTTTCAGGCACAGAGGGCAGTCAATCCCTGTGGCTTTTTTTCAGAGAAGGGCCCCATTTGGTTCCAGAAATTGGTGCTTGCTCTTGTGCCACTGCCATGGGAGGCCCTGGGATTGAAGCAGCAGTAACAGCAGCAGCTTCACCAGGAGAGCTTGGGCTACTTGTTCCCAAGTCCTCAGTCAGACACTCGCACACCCATTTACACACACGCATGCTAATTCATCCTTGCACACGCTCACTTACACAGAGACTCACACACTCCAACAGGCTCCATCACCATCTTCCAGGAACCCCCATCCTGTCCACTTTTGATAGGCAGCAGAGATGGCTCCATGGTTTTGCTATTGTGAGTACTACTGCAATAAACATGCCTGTGCAGATTTGAGTTCCTCTGCATATATGCCCAGAAGGGGGATTGCTGGGTTGTATGGAAGGTCAATTTCTAGTTCTTTTAAAAATCACCACACTGTTTTCTATAGAAGTTGAATTAGTTTACACTCCCACCAACAGTGTAGAAGCATCCTCTTTTCTCCTCATCCTCACCAGCAGCTGTTGCTTTTTATTTATTAATAGCCATTCTTACTGGAGTTAGGGGGTATCTCAGTATGGTTTTGATTTGCATTTCTCTGATGACATTTTTTCATAAATCTGTTGGCCATGTGTATGTCTTCTTTTGAGAAGTGTCTATTCAGGTCTGTCACCCACTTTAAAAAATATTTTTATTATAAAGATGTGGAGCACATTTCAGGGTTAGGTATACAAACATTGATCATGCAAGGGGCACCCTTACTGACGAGGTATGCCCCTCCCCTCCTCCAGAAGCTTCCCTCAACTGCCAATCCCATCCCCCCTCCCCTGACAGTTTCCCACTACTACCAATTGCCCTCCCACAGCATTGTAATTGTTCAAGGTCTGTTTATGAGTGAGAACATATGGAACTCTGTTCTTTGTTTCTGTGATAAATCACTGAGCATGATCGACTCCAAATTCATCCAAGTTGCTGCAAAGTCCATATATTTGTCCTTCTTTATGGTTGCATAATACTCTATCATGTATATGTACCACATTTAAAAAAATCCAGTCCAGCGTCGATGGGCAATGCGGTTGGTTCCATGTTTTTGCTATTGTGAATAGAGCTGGAACAAGCATACGTGTGCAGGTATCTTTTCTGTAGAATAATTTGAGTTCCCCCGGGTATATTACCAATAGGGGAATTACTAGGTCATATGGAAGGTCAGTTTCTAGTTCTTTCAGGAACTACCACTCTGTCTTCCAAAGAGGCTGCACCAGTTTGCATTCCCACCAGCAGTGTAGAAGCGTTCCTTTTTCTCCACATCCTCGCCAGCATCTGTTGTTTGTTTTATTAATGATGGCCATTCTTATAGGGGTTAGGTGGTATCTCAGTATGGTTTTGGTTTACATTTCTCTGATGATGAGTGAGACTGAGCACTTTTTCATGTGTCTGTTTGCCGCCCATATATCTTTTTTTGAGAAGTGTCTATTCATGTCTTTTGTCCACTTTTTGAAGGTGTTGTTTGTTTTTTTCCTTTCAGCATGTTTGAGTTCCTTGAAGATCCTAGATGTTAGTCCTTTGTCAGATAAACAGTTGGCAAATATATTTTCCCATTCTGTTGGCTGTCTCCCTGCTCTCTTGATGATTTCTTTTGCTTTGCAGAAGCTCATTAATTTGATGAGGTCCCACTTGTCTATTTTATTTCTTAAGATATTGGCCTTTAGGACTCTGAACAGGAATTGGTTCCTAGTTCCAATTTTCATAGGAAGTCACCCACTTTTTAATAGGGCTGTTTTGGTTTTTTTTGTTTTTGGCTCTTTTGAGTTCTTTTTAGATCCTGCATCTTAGGCCTTTGTTAGATATACAGTTAGCAAATATCTTTTCCCATTTGTGGGTTGTCTCCCCACTCTCTTGATGGTTTCTTTGCTTTGCAAAAGCTTTTCTGTTTGATGAGGTCCCATTTGTCTATCTTATCTTTTATGGCATATGCTTTTGGGGTTATGATAAAAAATTGGTTGCCTATTCCATTGTGCAGAAGGGTATCTCCTGCATTTTTTTCTAATATTCTTATCTTGGAAAATGTTTGATGTTTTACATTTAGGCTTTTGATCCATTTAGAGTTAATTTTTGTGCATGGTGATAGGTAGAGATCCTGTTTCATTCTTCTGCATGTGATTACCCAGTTTTCCCAGCACCATTTGCTTAATATGGTCTCCTCTCCCCAATGATTGTTGTTGTTGGCTTTGGCAAAGATGAGTTCATTGAGAAATTGAGGTTTTGCTTCCAGAATCTCTATTCTGTTCCATGGGTCTAGATGCCTGATCTTGTAGCAATACCAGACTGTTTTCACTATTGTAGCCTTATAATAAAATTTAAAGTCTTGAAGTGTGATACCTCATGCTTTTTTTTTTTTGCTGAAAATTGTTTTGGTTATTAATATACATTTTGATTCCATATAAATTTCTATATGGTCATTTCCAGGTCTGAATGACATTGGTAATTTGAAGGATATTCTATTGAATTTGTAGAGTGTCTTGGATAAGAGTTTCTGTTGACAAGTCTTGTGCTGTCCTGATTGGTCTTCCCTTGTAGATAGTCTGACTTTTCTCTCTCACTGCCTTTAGAATTTTGTATTTAATCCCTACCTTGTGTAGGCAAATAACTATGTGTCTAAGGGTTGATCTTTTCATTTGATCCCTTGTTGGGTTCTCTGAATCTCTTGTGCTTGAATGGTCAAGCCTTGGGGAATTTTTTCTTGAATCACTTTATGGAATGCTTTTCCAATGCAATCTCCATTTCTCGTTCTACTTCAGGGATACCAATCAGGCATAAGCTTGGCCTCTTAATGTAATCACACATCTCTTGGAGGCTCTCTTCTTTCTTTTTAAGTTTTCTTTTTTTTTTTTAACAGATCGGTTTAATTTCATATTTTTGTCTTCAAGCTCTGAGATTATTTCCTCTGCTTGGTTAATTCTGCTTTTCATGCTTGTCAGCTTATTTATTTCATGGATGGTGCTTTTTTATGGCCAAAATATCTGTTACCACTTCATTAATTTTTGTTTCTTGCTTTTCTTGATTCTTATTCATTCTGTTCATCCACTCCTTGATCTCTGCATTTGTAGTCTGGGCATTCTCCATTGTTTGCGCACTGACATTTATATTTTTAGGTGCTGACTTCTTAGGAAGTTTTCTGGGAGTTACCTATGTTCTTTGGTTGGCTTTTTCTCATTTGTGACAGATTTTGTTTCTTTCTCTTCAATTCCATTACTCAGTGACAGAAGGATAATCTTTCACTTCTTTTGTTTCCTCAACACCCTATCCTTCCCTGAGTAGAGCCTCCACATTTGTTCAGTTTTGAAGTTGGGCTGGGAGTGGGGAGTTCTGGTGTCTCTTTGTAGTTTTGAGGGTTGAATAAGATGTAATAGGGGAGCTGAGATTCAGAAGCTACCTGCAGATCTCAATGCTCACTGACTAGGGTGTTACTGCCATGGGCACCCACTTTCCACCACTACACAATATGTCCACCCAATGGGAACACATGTGTACCCCCTGAGCCCAAAATAGCATAAGAGAAAATAAAAGAGCAGAGTCAGAAGAAGGGAATAGAAGAGAAAGAGAAAGAAATAAAGCAACCCCCACACTCACACACACATACTCTCACATGTGAAAATGAAGGAAAAAAGATAAAATTTTATTGACACTTGAGCTCTCTTATATGGCATGTTCTGAAACTGTTGGTTCCTTTGCCAGCATGTCTCAATTACCATCTGGCTTCTAGTGGGAGGGAGGTACACTTGGTCTCTAGCCCCATGCTCCTGCTAATGAGGTAGAGGTGAGTCCCACAATCCATTGCTGTGTCTTCTCTCTTGGCTCTGTTCTGGGAAAGAGGCACCAGATTGTCTGTCAGTCAAACTGCAAGTGTGTCTGCCAGACTCACCCACAGGATGATCCCATCAGTGCACAAGAGCTAACTCCAGCTTCACCTATGTTTGGCCCTCTGGGCCATGGGCTGACCAGGCCTCCTTTTGCATATGTCAGATACTTCACAAACTTCTGGGAGAAGGGGATTGGATCAGTTCAGCACTCACCGCTGCCCTTTTCTGGCTGGGTTCTCCTCCTCTGATCACATCTGTTGTCCCATGGCTGGGCCAATGTGGGAGATGGAGCAACTGGGACTCCATACCGGTCTAGTCCCTTTGGTTCTGAAAGGAAGGTTACTGAGAATCTTAGGATGGTGTTAGCCTTAGCACAGCCATTTTTGCTTGAGCTTTACCCCTGCCATGCTTTGCTATGCAGTCTGCACAGCCTGCATGTCCCTGTTACCCTATAACCATTAATCAACTTTCCCAAAGCTGGCTCCTGGACTAGTTTCCCAGGGTCAGTCCCTAGATTAGTCAGACACCATTGAGCACGTCCAGTCCTCCTAATAATCTTTCTTGCAGGCATTCATGTCAATTCATTGCTATCAATTGTCCATAACAAACTCCAGCCCTCCACCTGAGGTCATGAGATGCTGGGGCCTAGTGATGTCAAGATCCAAGACTTATGTGGCTGCTCTCAACATCAAAGGATGCAGCTCTAGACATTCCCTTCATTCCAAACTGATCCAGGCCTAAAACCCCTTTGTCTCAAGGACCTTATGTATACTCAGTTCTCAGCCCTTCAGGGCCACACACACCTGAGTGCTGGCCCTTTTTCCATCTGTGCAAGGTGAATAATTAACTTTATTTCCTTATTATGCATCCATAAAGAAGGACAAAGGTATGGACATCGCACCAACTTGTATGGATTTAGAGTCGATCATACTCAGTGATCTATTACAGAAACAAAGAACAGAGCACCATATGTTCTCACTCATAAGCGGATCTTGAACAATTATAATACTACAAGAAGGGGATTGGTAGTAGTGGGAAACTGTCAGGGAAGTGTGGGTGGGATTGGCAGTTGAGGGAAACTGCCAGGGGAGGGAGGAGTATACCTCATCAACAAGGGTACCTGCATAATCAATGTTTGTATACCTAACCCTGAATTGTACCCCACATCTTTATAATAAAAAAACCTTAGTTCCTTCTACTTCCTTCTTTGTTGCAAACTTGCATTATTCCTGTGGCCCTGGCGTGCCTTGCCTCAGTTTACCCTTTTATTTGGTGGACCATACAGGGATTGTGGCCCCCATTTATGGGGTCCCCTTCCCTCCACAACTCTTTCCTCACTCTCCTCTCTTCAAGGGTGTTTCTTCCTGTGGACTGTGCTGGAAATTGGTGGCAACTGATGGCTCTGGCCAGGGTAGCTTCCAGGTGTGTTTGAAGGCCCCAGAGAAAGGCAGCAGAACATTGGGGCCCATTAGGGTAGAAGACTATGGTCTATCTTCTATCTCCTCCTATAGTCAAGTTCTCAGACTCTCCATGGACCAGACCAGATATTGGTGGGCAACTGATTGTCTTTTGTCTGGGTGACTCCTTGGAAAGGCAAGAAGACCCCCGAAGGAAGGTCCTGGACCACGAGTGCACGACAGGTGAGAGGCAAGATACCTGGCTCCTACTCTTTGCTCTGTTCTTTCTCCACCTGAAGACAAGCTATACCAAGTAGAGCTATGGGTTGCCTCAGCTTTTCTCAGTATGAAGCACCCTCATCAGTGATTTCTATTACTTATCTGACCAGGAGGGGACACCAAGGAGCTCTTCTGAGAGGTCATTTTTTCTTTTTTCTGGGTTGCTTTGGGAGCACATTAATATAGTTAGGGTTTGGGACCCTCTATAAAAAGACCTGGCACCAGGCCTTCCAAATGTGCAAGTTGGAACAGACCTGGCACCAGGACCTGGGACCCTCAATGGCTAAGTTGCTGTGTCGGGTGGACTGGGGAAACAGGGAATGCTCTCTTCCATCCACATTCGCACCCACATGGGCTAATTCCACACTCCTTAGTCTGGGACACTGGACTTAGGTGGTGGATGGATTTTCCCTCTTGGGCCTCTCAGACACGGTTCTTGGGACATGGCTCTTAGGACATCTTGTTTTCTCTCTCTCTCCCCTCCAGGACTCCAAAATGGGAAATAGTCAGTCATGGAAAAAGACTCACTGTTAGCATGTCTTTTATTTTTATTTATTTTATTTTACTTTATTTGAGTTTCAGTCTCATTCTTGTCACTCAGGCTGGAGTGCAGTGGCATACTCATGGCCAGCACTGCCTTGACCTTCCACCTCAGCAATCCTTCCACCTCAGTCTTCCAAGTAGCTGGAACTACAGACTCATGCCACCACACCCGGCTAGTCCTTTTGTGATTTATTGTAGAGATGAGGTCTCACCAAATTGCCCAGTTTGATCTCGAACCCCCAGGCTCAGGCAATCCTCTCGCCTTAGCCTCCCAAAGTGCTGGGATTAAAGGATGAACCATCACACCTCGCTGGCATGTCTTTTAAAAAGGCTTAATCCTCTTTCACTAGAGAAACATCTCAGCCCTCAACACCTCTTATTTCGTCGTAACACAGCCTGGCTGCAATACAAACTAGCTGATGGGAAAACTTGACCACAAGGAGACTCCCTTGTATTTAATACCTTGGGGGAACTTGATTTGTACTTTATGAAAAGCAAAAAGCATGCTTGCTGAAATTCTGTATATTCAGACTGTTTTCAGTTAGCTTGTCATCAGAACTTATGCTTTTCTGTTGGGAGCTGGCCACGGAGGCCCACTAAACGTTAGTGGACCCCGAGACCACTAGGATGTGTTCGGGAGCGTTGACCCCATTTTCCTCCTTCTTTTACCATGCAGTGCAAGTACCTAAAGGAACTCTGCTGATCTAAACTGAAGGCTCTGTGACCGTGACAGGCATGGCTAACTCTAGAAACCCATTGTTCCTGTTTCCCATAAAACTGTGGTTTTGGCTTAGGTATTAGATATAATTCAAATTCAGGTCACATTTGGGAGCCTTTTATACATGATACAAGCTTCTTTATAAGATTTAAAAGTATATTTGTAGAATTAGTATATACAATTTAGAGAGCTGTTTCCAGCTTTAGATGGTATAGATGATTATCCAGGGTTACCAGAAATGGCCCAGCACGAACTTTGGACTGGGCCACTTTCCTAAGGGCCCAGCATCCACTTTGGGCTGGGCTGCATTCTTTTAAACCGGTTCTTTAGTTACAATTAGTGTAGGCTTTTTCTACTTATAATAGAAACTGAATTTATTTTATTCATAGAAAGCATTTTAGAATAGGTCCTTCTACGTGAGGGAATTATGTTAGTTCAAGCATGATCAAACATGATACTTTAAGGTTTTATAAGAATACAGCTAACTTTAGAAATTTCATTGTTCCCACTTTCTACAATTGTGATTTTGGCTTTAGTACAATTACAGTTTATATTTCGGTTTATTTTAGAAACTTTGTTGCTGATGATCAGTCTTATATATCAGGATTACGAATTAGAAACTTTTATAGAAATTAAGATAGATACATAGGATTTTAGAATAGCCATTTGTTAAGAGTTCATAATCAGTTGTTCCTGGAAATGGCCCAGTGTGATCTTTGAACTGGGCCACATTCTTTAGGAACTAGTCTGACCTATAATTAAGAGTTTTTTATAGTACAGGTAAAATTAGTACAGACTAGAAAGGTATTAGGATTTAAGTCAGTCATTAGGTGTTGGGTATGCATAAGTTTTAGAAGTAATTGATTATTAGGATTTTATGATGTTAGAATTGTTGTATTGCCTTTGAGGAACATAAACCAAGCATAAGGAGCAGTCAGATAATTTTGGGATTGTCCTTCCTCATATTTGGGAAAACGCCTGGTGGGTGGGGGACGCCCCTCATCCACCTGGCTTTATGTTCACATAATAGTCTTGTGATTTTATTGGGATTGTCCTTC
>NW_007222247.1:0-6058 GCF_000164805.1 Carlito syrichta | reverse complement strand
ATTCCAAGTGTGGGTGTCATAGAATGATACTGAACTGGAAAGGAAGCTAGACCAGCTTAGGACTGCACTGATGGCCACTGGGTATTTTAGGGCTGAGATGCTGAAGGCTGCACAGTCCTGAGCAAGCATCTCCTGACCACTTCAGCTGGATCTAGAGAAACCTACAGACAAACCTGTAAAACACCTGACTTGGAGATAACCTTGGAGCTAAGAGCTGAGGCCTCTTCCATAAGTACATTAACGATGGAAAACAGAGATCTCACTTGACAAACTTTACTAAACTCCAAAGTGGATGGCAAGCAAAGAAAACCAGGTTAGAAGTGAACTGTGAGACACTGCCAGCCCAGGTTGATGCTAGAGGCTAACCTATGTCTAGCTGGTGCAGTTAGGTGGGTCCATCAGTGTGGATATAAACCCCTTGTGCAAGCTGGGATGCTACCCAGAGCCCAGAAATCTTGGACCTGGCATCTGGCCTTAAGCCAAGACTTAACTAACCTTAGGACTGCACCATGGTCCCAAGGCTAGAATAAGAAGTGAATGGCCATGCACAAAGCCCCGTACCTTCTAGTCTTCTCGTCTTGGTCTTTGGGACCACCCACAAAATCTTGGTCCCATAGACTTTTGGCACCCCATTCAGCGTGAAAAAGCCAGTTTCCTATCGGTGATCTCTCCTGGAACAGGAGCTCAACTTCTCCCAAACACCAGGGGAAGAAACGGCCCTGTCAGAGTTCGATGCACAGCTGTGCCTTCCCCGTAGACCAGAAGAATAACACTTGGAGGTATCTTGGTGTGCTGGAATCATGGCTGTCAAGCATCTGTGAAGTCACGTCCATGGTTCTGGAGATTTCCATGCCTAATGTGCACAAAAGCATAAAGAGAAAGAAATATATGCATATCCATAAATGCAGACTTTTTAAATATAAAAATAAGCATGTAATATATGCAAATGTATGCATCAACACATAAAAATAAAAATTACAATGCAAGTCTTTATGAATAAATTTTTATAGTGCCACTTGCCACTTTGTGGAGGTCTTACTTCATACAGCAGAGAAGAAACTACACATAAGTGTATATGCACACATACATGCATATATACGCACACATACAGATACAGATATACACACATACAGTATCAAATGAGGAAGGGGACTAAAAAAACCCAGAATTTATCTATAGAAAATTGTGTGTTTATTCTTACATGTTTGAACTTCAGTCACCTTCAAAGTACTCTCCATCTGATGCAATATATCTATCAAGACATGTTTTCCACTGCTCAAAACAATGTTTGCACTTGGCGATCCTGACGTCTCTCAGTGCTTCTGCCATTTTTTATTCCCCATCTTCCACATCAGCAAAATGCTTCCCTCTGAGGACGTTTTTCACCTGGGGAAACAAAAGTTGCTCACAGTGAGATCAGGTGAGTAGGGAGGGTGGGGCATCAGCATCATGCCACTTCTGGTCAAAAATTGCTGAACCCCCAGTGCACTGTGGGCAAGTTGTTTATGTAAATCACCCATCATGAAATTGGCAAATGCATTGCAAGAATCTCCAAAAACTTCACTGAAGTCGAATGCAGCCTCTCACAACAATGCTAGTTGGCACACTGATGCCAGTGGGTTCCTATAACATTCACCTATCAGAGGAAGCCTGTACTACAAGAGACCTGTCCTCCAAAAAATAACTCCTGGGTTTTGGTGGGCCTCTCTCATATATCCGTGTATACAAATACCATACAAAACGCCATCGTCCTCAAAGGGGAAAGCTGTCCACTTCTTTCAAAGCTTCCATTCATTTGTTTTTTGTTTGAACATCTAAGGTTAGTGCAGACACAGGTGTATCGGTATGGTTGGTTAGAAAATAGCCTTTTTATAAAGAGGTAAAAGATAAAAATTAATTAAAGGTCTGAGCCCCAGGTCGGGCTTGTGGCATTGCAGGTGTAAATGGTATTGAAATGGAAGGACAGCTAAGCCAGGATAAAGCTGCACTAACGGCAGCTGAACACTTCTGGGTGCCAGGAATGGGGACCCAGATGCTGAAGGGTACACAATCCTGAGTAAGTCTATTCTGCCATTTCCAGATGCTTCTAGAGAAACCTACAGACAGGCCTGAGGATTACCTGAGTTGGAAATACTCATAGAGCCATGTGCCTAAGGTTGCTTTTAGAATACTAAACATGGAAAACATAGGTCTGGCTTGCAAAATCCTTCTGTACTCCAGTGTAGTTGGCAGGTGAGGAAAACTAGATCAGAGGCAGGCTGTCAGACAGTGCCAGTCAAGGTGGACAAGTAACACTGCTAGACAAACTAGAGGCCAGATTGTGCAGTGTAGTGGCTCCATCATGGTGGTTGTGAGCAGTGCCTATGCATGCCAGGAATCTACATAGAGCCCCAAGGCCCTGGGCAGGCATCTGTGTTGGGCCAGAATCTCTGCTATATTTTCAGTTGGACTCAGGCTGAGGATGAGAAGTGTATGACCAGGCAAAAACGCTGTCTCTTCTGTTCCTGGAATCTGGGAGAGATAGAAACCAGAGGAGACTTAATTGGAAGACCACCACCATAGGCTTTTGTCCCCAAACTGTCAGTCAACTCTCTGTGCTTTCTCCTAGAGCAGGAGCTCAACTGTTCCCAAACACCAAGGAAACAAACAGCTCTGACACCCATCGCTTAATGCACAGCTTCTTCCTCCCAGCAGTCCAGAGGAGTAATAGTGGCATTTCAGTATGTTGGAATTGCTGCTCTCAAGGAACAGTTAAGTGCATCTGTCTTTCTGGAGTATTTCACACATGTGGCACTTAATAAGACTAAATTCTCCTTTGAAAATATGTGGAATGGCTGAACTAGGCACCAACTAGGACATAGCAAAGTATAAACACAGACATGCACACTCATGTGAGCATTTTAAGTATTAAAAGAAATATGTAACATGAAATATAAGCATCAACACATAAAAATGAAATGTAAAAGGTAGATGTTAATACATACAACTTAGCAGCTCTGACTTCCACTCGATGGTCTTTCTCCATACAGAAGAGAAATATGTGCACATACATGAATACATAAAAAATAAATGTATCATCTGATTGCATACATATATACAGGAAATATATAAAATACTTAGGAGTCATTAAATATCGTTAAAACACACACATGAACACACACACAGATGCATTTATATTTACAGCAGGGGCTGTCAGGTGCTCTTGCCGCTTGGCACCACAGGGAGACAGAGACACCACTGGAATCTTTCCCTGTAAGTTACACATGGCCCGACCCTGATAGTGAACATCAGGCCTGTGGCTTTAACCAGACCCCGCCAAAGTGGTGCCATTCCCCAGTGGGAAAGCTGTCCACTTCTCACAATCCTGTCAGTCAGAATAGATGGTCTTTAGAAAACAAGCACACAGAGTGAATGGAGTCAGTTTTGTCTTAGTAGGTGTGACTTGTTTTGTGGAAGGACATACGGTCTATCCTGGAGAACGTTTCAAGTGCTGATGAGAAGAATGCATACTCTGTTGGACAGATACTCTGTAAAAGTCTGTTAGGTCCATTTGGTCTCAAGTTCAGTTTAAAGTCAATGTCTCTTTGTTGATTTTCTGTCTAGATGATCTGTCTGATGTTGAGAGTGAGGTGTTGAAGGACTCAGCTATTAGTGTATTGGCATCTGTCTCTCGCTTTAGATTTGAGAATGTTTGCTTTATCTGGGTGATCCAATGTTGGGTGCATATACACTTATAATTGTTATATCCTCTTACTGAACTGTCCCCTTTATCATTCTATGATGACCTCGTATGTCTTTTTTTCTTTTTTACTATTCTTGCCTTAAAGTCTGTTTTACCTGTTATAAATACAGCTACTCCTGCTCACTTTGGTTTCTGTTTGTGAGGAATGTTTTTTCCATTCCTTTACTTTCAGTCTATATATGTTTTTACTGGTTGGGTAAGTTTCTTGTAAGTATCATATAGTTGGATCATTTTTTTTTTTTCCCGTTCAGCCATTCCACATATTTTCAAAGGAGAATTTAGTCTTATTATCCATTTACACTCAGGGTTAAATATTGATGTAAGAGGCTTTGTTACTGTCATATTGTTCATTGATTTTTGTTGTTTCATATATTCCTTGTTTTAGTTTTTTTTGTTTTTGTTTATTTGTTTTTCTCATAGTTTGTCATTCCGGCTTGGCAGATTTATGTAGTGGTACTGTTCAAGTCTTTTCTCTTCCTCCTTTGTATGATTGCTTTACCAGTGAATTTCATACTTTCATGTGTTTTCATGGTGATCAATGCCATCTTTCTAGGCCTAGAACTCTTTTGAGCATTTTTGTAGGGCCTATCTGGTGGTATTGAATATCCTCAGCATTCGTTTGTCTGGACATAGCTTTATTTCTCCTTTGTTTGCAAAGGATAATTTTTCTGGATGTGGTATTCTTCATGGCAGTTCTTTTTTAATTTCTAGTTATAATTTTTTAATATATCCTCCCATTCCCTTTTTGTCTATAAGATTTCTGCTGAGAAAGTCACTGCAACTCTACTGAGCTTTTTTTTTTTTAGGTGACTAGATGATTTTCTCTTGCAGTTTTTATGATTTCCTCCTTAACTTTTACTTTGGACAGCCTGATTATAACGTGCCATGGGCATGGCCTTTTTGCATTGTATCTGTCTGGGGATCAATGAGATTCCTGCATCTGAATATCTAAATCTCTTTCTAGACATGGAGAGTTTGTAGCTATTATTTTGTTAAATATGTATTCCAATCCTTTCATTGTTTCATTGTCCTCATAAAGTTTCTTGCTCTATGTTGTCCAAAATGTCAAGAAGGGCTTTCTCATTCTTTTCATTTTGTTTTATTTACGTCTGACTAGATTATTTTAAAAGCCCTGTCTTCAAGTTCTGAGAATTTTATCTTTTGCCTAATCTTGTGTATTGTGGATGCTTTCAAGTGTGTTTTATATTTCCTTCAAGGAATTCACTTCCAGAATTTTTATTTGGTTATTTTTTTAAATGTTAATCTCTTTGGCAAATTTCTCATTCATATCCTGAATTGCATTTTTGATTCCTTTGTATTGTTTTTTCAGAATTCTCATTATATCTCAGTGGATTTCTTTAAAATCAATATTTTGAATTCTCTATCTGGAATTTCAAAAATTTCTTTTTGATTAAGATCGGTTGCTGAAGAATTATACATTCCTTTGGAGGTGTCATATTTCCTCATTTTTTTCATGTTTTCTGTGCCCTTACATTGATATCTGTACAACAGTTTCTTCATTTTACTTTTGAATTTACCACAGGGGATGGCTTTTCCCTGAAGATGCATCCACAGTGTTGGGTGGGTAAGGTGTTGGCGCTGGCTTTATTCTGAGTGCTTGCAGTAGTCTCTCTATGATATCTTTGACTGCAAAGAACATTAGTGTTATCTCCAGTTTTCTACGTGGATTAGCGTATAGTTGTTAGCGAAGACTGTCATGAAGTTGGACTGGGGACAAGGCTGCCAGGAGGGTCGGTCTCAGACTCCAGTGGTGGCGGTGATGAGCTAAGCGTGCCTATTTTTGTGCCCCAGCGCAGTGCACACTGGCACCTGCGTCGGCAGTTACCAGCGGGCTGACTTTTGGGCCTCCAGGTGGCTTGCTCAAACACCAGCATGGCCGCAGGGGGCCTGGCAGGTGAGCAAGCTTTCAGGCTCCTGGAGAGCCAGTGTGGCATGGGCCATGGGAGCAGCAACAGGACAATTCTCTGGGTTTCAAGCAGAGGGCATTATGCTGGTGGTGGCTGCAATGGGCTGGGAAAGCCAGCCTCCAGGCCTGCAGGTGGGGCTTGCAGGTAAGTGCCAGCTGAGGGGCAGCAGCTAGAGTTTAGGCCCCACCACAGGCTCCCTGGAGGGATGCTCAGGTACTCAGGTGGTGGATTGGGTTGGGCAGCCCCCAGGACCCCAAGCTCCATGCTCTGTCTCGGAGTGGGAGGTGAAGCCCAGTGTGATGAGCTGTGCTCAGGCTCTCAGAGGTAACAGCAGGCACCAGCCACAGCACGTGAGGGAAGAGCAATCTTCGGCCCTGGGCAGAGCGCT